>NW_027212508.1:0-2500 GCF_947461875.1 Haliaeetus albicilla
CTACCCCGGAGTACCGGGTCGGGGTATGGGTACTACCCCGGAGCGCCGGGCGGGGGTACCGGTGCTACCCCGGAGTACCGGGTCGGGGTACGGGTACTACCCCGGAGCGCCGGGCGGGGGTACCGGTGCTACGCCGGAGTACCGATGAGGGTTACGGGTACTACCCCGGAGCGCCGGGCGGGGGTACCGGTGCTACCCCGGAGTACCGGGTCGGGGTACGGGTACTACCCCGGAGCGCCGGGCGGGGGTACCGGTGCTACCCCGGAGTACCGATGAGGGTTACGGGTACTACCCCGGAGCGCCGGGCGGGGGTACCGGTGCTACCCCGGAGTACCGGGTCGGGGTACGGGTACTACCCCGGAGCGCCGGGCGGGGGTACCGGTGCTACCCCGGAGTACCGGGTCGGGGTACGGGTACTACCCAGGAGCGCCGGGCGGGGGTACCGGTGCTAGGCCGGAGTACCGATGAGGGTTACGGGTACTACCCCGGAGCGCCGGGCGGGGGTACCGGTGCTACCCCGGAGTACCGGGTCGGGGTATGGGTACTACCCCGGAGCGCCGGGCGGGGGTACCGGTGCTACCCCGGAGTACCGGGTCGGGGTATGGGTACTACCCCGGAGCGCCGGGCGGGGGTACCGGTGCTACCCCGGAGTACCGGGTCGGGGTACGGGTACTACCCCGGAGCGCCGGGCGGGGGTACCGGTGCTACGCCGGAGTACCGATGAGGGTTACGGGTACTACCCCGGAGCGCCGGGCGGGGGTACCGGTGCTACCCCGGAGTACCGGGTCGGGGTACGGGTACTACCCCGGAGCGCCGGGCGGGGGTACCGGTGCTACGCCGGAGTACCGATGAGGGTTACGGGTACTACCCCGGAGCGCCGGGCGGGGGTACCGGTGCTACCCCGGAGTACCGGGTCGGGGTACGGGTACTACCCCGGAGCGCCGGGCGGGGGTACCGGTGCTACGCCGGAGTACCGATGAGGGTTACGGGTACTACCCCGGAGCGCCGGGCGGGGGTACCGGTGCTACCCCGGAGTACCGGGTCGGGGTACGGGTACTACCCCGGAGCGCCGGGCGGGGGTACCGGTGCTACCCCGGAGTACCGGGTCGGGGTACGGGTACTACCCAGGAGCGCCGGGTGGGGGTACCGGTGCTAGGCCGGAGTACCGATGAGGGTTACGGGTACTACCCCGGAGCGCCGGGCGGGGGTACCGGTGCTACCCCGGAGTACCGGGTCGGGGTATGGGTACTACCCCGGAGCGCCGGGCGGGGGTACCGGTGCTACCCCGGAGTACCGGGTCGGGGTATGGGTACTACCCCGGAGCGCCGGGCGGGGGTACCGGTGCTACCCCGGAGTACCGGGTCGGGGTACGGGTACTACCCCGGAGCGCCGGGCGGGGGTACCGGTGCTACGCCGGAGTACCGATGAGGGTTACGGGTACTACCCCGGAGCGCCGGGCGGGGGTACCGGTGCTACCCCGGAGTACCGGGTCGGGGTACGGGTACTACCCCGGAGCGCCGGGCGGGGGTACCGGTGCTACGCCGGAGTACCGATGAGGGTTACGGGTACTACCCCGGAGCGCCGGGCGGGGGTACCGGTGCTACCCCGGAGTACCGGGTCGGGGTACGGGTACTACCCCGGAGCGCCGGGCGGGGGTACCGGTGCTACGCCGGAGTACCGATGAGGGTTACGGGTACTACCCCGGAGCGCCGGGCGGGGGTACCGGTGCTACCCCGGAGTACCGGGTCGGGGTACGGGTACTACCCCGGAGCGCCGGGCGGGGGTACCGGTGCTACGCCGGAGTACCGATGAGGGTTACGGGTACTACCCCGGAGCGCCGGGCGGGGGTACCGGTGCTACCCCGGAGTACCGGGTCGGGGTACGGGTACTACCCCGGAGCGTCGGGATGGAACGCGAAGCTGAGTCCGGAGCATCAGGTAGGGATGCCAGGACTGCTCTGGAGAGTCAGGTAAGGAAGCCAGGTCTACCCGGTCCCGCGCGAGCAGGGAGGCCAGGTCTACCCGGTCCCGCGCGAGCAGGGAGGCCAGGTCTACCCCGGACCGCGCGAGCAGGGAGGCCAGGTCTACCCGGTCCCGCGCGAGCAGGGAGGCCAGGTCTACCCCGGACCGCGCGAGCAGGGAGGCCAGGTCTACCCCGGACCGCGCGAGCAGGGAGGCCAGGTCTACCCGGTCCCGCGCGAGCAGGGAGGCCAGGTCTACCCCGGACCGCGTGAGCAGGGAGGCCAGGTCTACCCGGTCCCGCGCGAGCAGGGAGGCCAGGTCTACCCCGGACCGCGCGAGCAGGGAGGCCAGGTCTACCCGGTCCCGCGCGAGCAGGGAGGCCAGGTCTACCCCGGACCGCGCGAGCAGGGAGGCCAGGTCTACCCCGGACCGCGCGAGCAGGGAGGCCAGGTCTACCCCGGACCGCGCGAGCAGGGAGGCCAGGTCTACCCGGTCCCGCGCGAGCAGGGAGGCCAGGTCTACCCCGGACCGCGCGAGCA
>NW_027212508.1:15000-20774 GCF_947461875.1 Haliaeetus albicilla
ATGGCCAGAGAAAACGCGAAGAGGTGCCGCCACCTCTAACCCGGTACAGCGCTGCAGACCTTTCCACCGAGCCCTCCTGCAACCAGGCAAGCCGGGGCAGGCCGGACACCACAGGCCGCCCACTCATGGCTCATGCCGGCAAAAACAGGACGAGGCGCTGCGGCCTCTCGCCTGTGCCATCATCGGGCCCTCGGGGGCTGGGGGAAGCTGCGGCACATGCACGAGAACCCCCCAGCCGTCTGCATCCGGCTGCCGGCCACGGGACCGGCTGCCGCTTGCGCTCTGCCCAATACGTGCATGGGCTCTGGCTTAAGACCAGAGAAAACGCGATGAGGTGCCGCCACCTCTAACCCGGTACAGCGCTGCAGACCTTTCCACCGAGCCCTCCTGCAACCAGGCAAGCCGGGGCAGGCCGGACACCACAGGCCGCCCACTCATGGCTCATGCCGGCAAAAACAGGACGAGGCGCTGCGGCCTCTCGCCTGTGCCATCATCGGGCCCTCGGGGGCTGGGGGAAGCTGCGGCACGCACGAGACCCCCCAGCCGTCTGCATCCAGCTGCCGCTCTGCGCGCTCCAGCTTAAGGCCAGAGAAAAAAGGACGAGGTGCCGCCACCTCGCCCGCCCATCACCAGGCCCTCAGGAGCCGGCGGCGGCCGCGGCGGGCTGGACGCTCACGGGCAGCTGCCCTCGCATATCCCAGCGCTCACCTTTGCCATCATCGGGCCCTCCGGGGCCGGGGGAAAGCCGAGGCAGGCTCGACTCCGCCCGGTCTTCCAGCGTTCGAGTGCCGGTGGCCACCACCGGCCACCGGGCTTTGCCCTGCGGAATCCACCTTTGCACCTCTCGCACCACTCGGTCAACAGCCACCGCAGCCTGCCAGACCCTCGCAGGCACCCGGCTGGCTTACTCGAAAAACACCGGGAGACAAACAGGCCGAACGGAGAAACAACGAGCCGAACCACCAGGGAAACCACCACCACAACGGCCGCCCAGCGCCCCACTTCGCCGGCTGAGCCGTAGGCCTTGCAGCCGCTCACTAGCGCTGCTCCGTGCACCAGTCACCACCAGCTCCTATAGTACGGAGGATCACGTCCCCGCCCCCGGCCGGCTCCAAGAGTGCGGTCCCTGCCCACCGGGGAGACCTGCCAATGAGACCGACTTTTACGATGACGTAACTGGAGGCAGCGAAAAACAGCGACCCCTTCGCCAGCTCCGAGAAAGTGGTGGGGCTATCAGGTCTACCTCACAGCCCCCGAAATGCGACTAAGTCCCGCCGGAGCCGGGTAGACCTGACAGCCCTTTTCACCGGCCGCTCCGGCGGCGACACCCCGCGTCCTCCGGGCGCCGCCGGCGGCCGCGCCGGCCTCCGGAGCCGGGTAGACCTGGCGGCCGGCCGCGGAGCCGGGTAGACCTGGCGGCCGGCCGCGGAGCCGGGTAGACCTGGCGGCCCTTTTCACCGGCCGCTCCGGCGGCGACACCCCGCGTCCTCCGGGCGCCGCCGGCGGCCGCGCCGGCCTCCGGAGCCGGGTAGACCTGGCGGCCGGCCGCGGAGCCGGGTAGACCTGGCGGCCCTTTTCACCGGCCGCTCCGGCGGCGACACCCCGCGTCCTCCGGGCGCCGCCGGCGGCCGCGCCGGCCTCCGGAGCCGGGTAGACCTGGCGGCCGGCCGCGGAGCCGGGTAGACCTGGCGGCCCTTTTCACCGGCCGCTCCGGCGGCGACACCCCGCGTCCTCCGGGCGCCGCCGGCGGCCGCGCCGGCCTCCGGAGCCGGGTAGACCTGGCGGCCGGCCGCGGAGCCGGGTAGACCTGGCGGCCGGCCGCGGAGCCGGGTAGACCTGACGGCCCTTTTCACCGGCCGCTCCGGCGGCGACACCCCGCGTCCTCCGGGCGCCGCCGGCGGCCGCGCCGGCCTCCGGAGCCGGGTAGACCTGGCGGCCGGCCGCGGAGCCGGGTAGACCTGGCGGCCCTTTTCACCGGCCGCTCCGGCGGCGACACCCCGCGTCCTCCGGGCGCCGCCGGCGGCCGCGCCGGCCTCCGGAGCCGGGTAGACCTGGCGGCCGGCCGCGGAGCCGGGTAGACCTGGCGGCCCTTTTCACCGGCCGCTCCGGCGGCGACACCCCGCGTCCTCCGGGCGCCGCCGGCGGCCGCGCCGGCCTCCGGAGCCGGGTAGACCTGGCGGCCGGCCGCGGAGCCGGGTAGACCTGGCGGCCGGCCGCGGAGCCGGGTAGACCTGACGGCCCTTTTCACCGGCCGCTCCGGCGGCGACACCCCGCGTCCTCCGGGCGCCGCCGGCGGCCGCGCCGGCCTCCGGAGCCGGGTAGACCTGGCGGCCGGCCGCGGAGCCGGGTAGACCTGGCGGCCCTTTTCACCGGCCGCTCCGGCGGCGACACCCCGCGTCCTCCGGGCGCCGCCGGCGGCCGCGCCGGCCTCCGGAGCCGGGTAGACCTGGCGGCCGGCCGCGGAGCCGGGTAGACCTGGCGGCCCTTTTCACCGGCCGCTCCGGCGGCGACACCCCGCGTCCTCCGGGCGCCGCCGGCGGCCGCGCCGGCCTCCGGAGCCGGGTAGACCTGGCGGCCGGCCGCGGAGCCGGGTAGACCTGGCGGCCGGCCGCGGAGCCGGGTAGACCTGGCGGCCCTTTTCACCGGCCGCTCCGGCGGCGACACCCCGCGTCCTCCGGGCGCCGCCGGCGGCCGCGCCGGCCTCCGGAGCCGGGTAGACCTGGCGGCCGTTCGGTGCTCCTTGGGGGGGGGGGGGGGGGGGGGGCAGGTGCGCCTGATTTTGTTTCGTTTTTTCCGTGTGTTTTTTTTTTTTTCTTTTTCTTTTGAGATTTGAGCTAAATCTGATAAAAGGGCCACCCCGTCCCGGTTTCTCCTGGACGGCATTTCTTTCCCCCTCCCCTTCCCACGTTTGAACCACTTCTATAACAAGGGAGCATGTTTAAACGTCCTGTCTGATGCAAGAGTTATTTCACCTTTATTGATTTCGGTAGGAAATACCAACACAATATTAACAAAAAACAGTTTTTCAAAGAATTTTTGTTTTCTGACCCCCTCCTTCCACCCTCGTCGTTCTCATGCACGTGCACGCACCTACTCCGACCCGGTGGCTGCCAGGCACTTGCCAGCTTCACCACACCAGCCAGCCCCCCCGCTCCGCCGACGCCGCCCCCTCCCTCCCCCCCATTCTCTCGGCGGGGGACCGGGCAGAGGCGGCAGCCCCCGGCACAAACTGCCCAGCTCCCCGGCGCGAGTTCGCTGTTCACTGGGTGCCTTCAGGACTGGTCGCCCCTTGCCAGGTTCAGGTTCGGGTCCACGGCGCTGCTGGGCGCTCGCCGACTTTTGGTTTTGTTTTTTGCGGTCTTGGAGGTTTTTTTTGGGGGTGGGGTGTTGTTTTTAATTCCCCCCCCCCCGCCTTTTTTTTTTTTTTTTTTTTTTGGCGTTTTACTTTTTTTGAATAAAATAAATACTTTAAAATACATGTCTGCGATCCTGCAGGCACCGCCACCTCCCCCCCCCCCCCCCCCCCCCCCGCGACACACGCGCGCTCAGAGGCGCGCGCACACACATACGGAGAGCGACGCAGGCACACACAGATACAGGCACCCCTGCACGGCTGTGCTCCCCCTCCCTCCCCGCGCTGCAGTCCCGGACCTGCAGGCCAGTAGGTGCAGCCCCCCCCCCCCCGCCGCCCCCGGCCCCCCGGCCCCCACCCGATCGCAGACTCTCCGGCGCCCCGGAGACGGGGGGGGTGGGGGGATTGGGGGGCGGGTGTCTGGGTGGGGCGGTCTGCAGCCCGGCAACGGGGCCCCCGGCAACTGTGTTTTTTCCCGCCACGGCTAACGGTCTGCTGCTCAGTCGTGGCGGCAGCAGCGGAGGGGAAAGGAGGCTAGCAAAGAGGGGGGCGAGAGCGGCTGGCGAGCAAGGCGGGGAGCCTGGCGCAGAGGTAGGCTGGCGAGGGGGGATGGTGTGTCTTTTCGGAGAAGACTTCTGTTTGGATCGGTTGGACTTGTTTTTTTTTTTTTTTTTACTTCTGTCCCCCGTCCCTGTCCGTCCGTCCCGTCCCGTCCCGTCCCCCCCCCCCCCAGTCGTTTAGTTTTCCACCCGCGGAGGGGGCGGGCAGGAGTGCAGCAGGGCGAGTGCGTGGCTGACTGAGAAAGAAAGGCGGGAGCGGGGCCACGGGTGCGGCAGGATAGGGTACTCGGCAGCTGGGGTTTAGAGACGGCACGGCACCGGGTGGCTCCCCTCTGCCGCCCGGGCACGGAGCCGGCAGGGACGCCGCAGGGTCCTAAAGTCTCCCGCCGTCCATGCCCGGAGCGGCAAACCTGCTGGCGGGAGGGCGGGAGCGGGGCCACGGGTGCGGCAGGATAGGGTACTCGGCAGCTGGGGTCTAGAGACGGCACGGCACCGGGGGCTCCCCTCTGCCGCCCGGGCACGGAGCCGGCAGGGACGCCGCAGGGTCCTAAAGTCTCCCGCCTTCCATCCCCGGGGCGGCAAGCCTGGTGGCGGAAGGGGGGAGCAGGGCCAGCCAGGCTCGGCGCGAACTGCGTGGCGCGGGGCGGGGGGGGGGGGGTGTCGGCCCGGGGGCCTGTTTCGGAGGCGGGGGGGGGTGCGCGCGCGCACGCGTTTGAGCGCACGACTGTGAGCGGGGCAGCGGGTGGAGGGTTTGGGCTGAGGGGGCCGGTTGCGGGGGGGGTCCGGGGGGGTGCGCGCATGTGTGTAGGCACGTGCGAGTGGGTGGGGTGGCGGGCGGGAGGCTTGGGGCGGGGACTCGTTTGGGGGGGGGGGGGCAGTGCGTGCGTGCGCGTGCACGCGTGAGCGCACGTGTGTGAGCGAGGCGGCGGGCGGGTGGTTCGGACCGGGCGGGGGGGGGGGGGGGGGGCCTGTTCGGGAGCGCGCGAGCGCACGTGGGTGAGTGCGGCAGCGGGCGGAAGGTTCGGCCGGCGGCCCTGTTTGGGGGAGGGGGGGCGCGCGCGCGCGCGCGTCTAAGGGCGGGTGAGCGGCTGCAGCAGCAGGCGGTGGGCGTTTGGGCCGGGGGCCTGTTTTGGCGGGGTGCGGGCGCGCACGCAGATGGAAATGAGAAAGGTTTGTAACGGTGTGGCTAACGCCGCTTTCTCTGTTACAGCCCGGGTGGTCGGCCGCTTCGACGTCCGGCCTGCGCCCGTGCCTGCCTACGGGCGGTGCGCTCGGCTCCCGGTCGGACCCGTCCCTGGGAAAGCAGCAGCCGCGTGCCTCGGCCTGGGCAGAGACCTGGGCCTCCAGGGCCCCAGCCAGGGCTGCCGGAGAGGCGCGCCGCGCTTCTAACAGAGGGGCGTCAGCGGCTCCGTCGCCGGCGGGATGCGTTCGAGCGGTGAGGACGGTCCCAGCGGCCTTAGGTGGTGGTGGGGGGGCCCGCTCCTTCAGCGACGGGAGCGGGGGGAAACGGCCCCGGGGTGGGCCGGTCAGCCGGCACGGCGGCCACGCGAGCTCATCGTCTCCGAGGACGCTCGGCTAAGTCGGCCTTGGCCGCAGGGACCGCGTGTCAGGCAGCCGACTGACTTTCTGCAGAGGCCTGCGAGACCGCCGTCCCTCGGAGGCCGGCCGTGTCCTTGGAGAGGCTATCTCGGGATGGGGGCCCGTCCGGAGAAAACGCGGCGGGGTAGGGGGAAGGTGTGGGCAAAGGGAGCGTCCGGCTGATGGCTGACGGGCTGTGCTTTTCTCCCCTCCGGCCAGGTCTCGAGGAGACGGGGAAGGGGCTCTCCTCCCCCGCCCTCGGCCGAAAGCAGCTTTGCGCGACC
>NW_027212509.1:0-5000 GCF_947461875.1 Haliaeetus albicilla
TAAAAACAACACCCACCCCCAAAAAAAACCTCCAAGACCGCAAAAAACAAAACCAAAAGTCGGCGAGCGCCCAGCAGCGCCGTGGACCCGAACCTGAACCTGGCAAGGGGCGACCAGTCCTGAAGGCACCCAGTGAACAGCGAACTCGCGCCGGGGAGCTGGGCAGTTTGTGCCGGGGGCTGCCGCCTCTGCCCGGTCCCCCGCCGAGAGAATGGGGGGGAGGGAGGGGGCGGCGTCGGCGGAGCGGGGGGGCTGGCTGGTGTGGTGAAGCTGGCAAGTGCCTGGCAGCCACCGGGTCGGAGTAGGTGCGTGCACGTGCATGAGAACGACGAGGGTGGAAGGAGGGGGTCAGAAAACAAAAATTCTTTGAAAAACTGTTTTTTGTTAATATTGTGTTGGTATTTCCTACCGAAATCAATAAAGGTGAAATAACTCTTGCATCAGACAGGACGTTTAAACATGCTCCCTTGTTATAGAAGTGGTTCAAACGTGGGAAGGGGAGGGGGAAAGAAATGCCGTCCAGGAGAAACCGGGACGGGGTGGCCCTTTTATCAGATTTAGCTCAAATCTCAAAAGAAAAAGAAAAAAAAAAAAACACACGGAAAAAACGAAACAAAATCAGGCGCACCTGCCCCCCCCCCCCCCCCCCCCCCAAGGAGCACCGAACGGCCGCCAGGTCTACCCGGCTCCGGAGGCCGGCGCGGCCGCCGGCGGCGCCCGGAGGACGCGGGGTGTCGCCGCCGGAGCGGCCGGTGAAAAGGGCCGCCAGGTCTACCCGGCTCCGCGGCCGGCCGCCAGGTCTACCCGGCTCCGCGGCCGGCCGCCAGGTCTACCCGGCTCCGGAGGCCGGCGCGGCCGCCGGCGGCGCCCGGAGGACGCGGGGTGTCGCCGCCGGAGCGGCCGGTGAAAAGGGCCGCCAGGTCTACCCGGCTCCGCGGCCGGCCGCCAGGTCTACCCGGCTCCGGAGGCCGGCGCGGCCGCCGGCGGCGCCCGGAGGACGCGGGGTGTCGCCGCCGGAGCGGCCGGTGAAAAGGGCCGCCAGGTCTACCCGGCTCCGCGGCCGGCCGCCAGGTCTACCCGGCTCCGGAGGCCGGCGCGGCCGCCGGCGGCGCCCGGAGGACGCGGGGTGTCGCCGCCGGAGCGGCCGGTGAAAAGGGCCGTCAGGTCTACCCGGCTCCGCGGCCGGCCGCCAGGTCTACCCGGCTCCGCGGCCGGCCGCCAGGTCTACCCGGCTCCGGAGGCCGGCGCGGCCGCCGGCGGCGCCCGGAGGACGCGGGGTGTCGCCGCCGGAGCGGCCGGTGAAAAGGGCCGCCAGGTCTACCCGGCTCCGCGGCCGGCCGCCAGGTCTACCCGGCTCCGGAGGCCGGCGCGGCCGCCGGCGGCGCCCGGAGGACGCGGGGTGTCGCCGCCGGAGCGGCCGGTGAAAAGGGCCGCCAGGTCTACCCGGCTCCGCGGCCGGCCGCCAGGTCTACCCGGCTCCGCGGCCGGCCGCCAGGTCTACCCGGCTCCGGAGGCCGGCGCGGCCGCCGGCGGCGCCCGGAGGACGCGGGGTGTCGCCGCCGGAGCGGCCGGTGAAAAGGGCCGTCAGGTCTACCCGGCTCCGCGGCCGGCCGCCAGGTCTACCCGGCTCCGCGGCCGGCCGCCAGGTCTACCCGGCTCCGGAGGCCGGCGCGGCCGCCGGCGGCGCCCGGAGGACGCGGGGTGTCGCCGCCGGAGCGGCCGGTGAAAAGGGCCGCCAGGTCTACCCGGCTCCGCGGCCGGCCGCCAGGTCTACCCGGCTCCGGAGGCCGGCGCGGCCGCCGGCGGCGCCCGGAGGACGCGGGGTGTCGCCGCCGGAGCGGCCGGTGAAAAGGGCCGCCAGGTCTACCCGGCTCCGCGGCCGGCCGCCAGGTCTACCCGGCTCCGGAGGCCGGCGCGGCCGCCGGCGGCGCCCGGAGGACGCGGGGTGTCGCCGCCGGAGCGGCCGGTGAAAAGGGCCGCCAGGTCTACCCGGCTCCGCGGCCGGCCGCCAGGTCTACCCGGCTCCGGAGGCCGGCGCGGCCGCCGGCGGCGCCCGGAGGACGCGGGGTGTCGCCGCCGGAGCGGCCGGTGAAAAGGGCCGCCAGGTCTACCCGGCTCCGCGGCCGGCCGCCAGGTCTACCCGGCTCCGCGGCCGGCCGCCAGGTCTACCCGGCTCCGGAGGCCGGCGCGGCCGCCGGCGGCGCCCGGAGGACGCGGGGTGTCGCCGCCGGAGCGGCCGGTGAAAAGGGCTGTCAGGTCTACCCGGCTCCGGCGGGACTTAGTCGCATTTCGGGGGCTGTGAGGTAGACCTGATAGCCCCACCACTTTCTCGGAGCTGGCGAAGGGGTCGCTGTTTTTCGCTGCCTCCAGTTACGTCATCGTAAAAGTCGGTCTCATTGGCAGGTCTCCCCGGTGGGCAGGGACCGCACTCTTGGAGCCGGCCGGGGGCGGGGACGTGATCCTCCGTACTATAGGAGCTGGTGGTGACTGGTGCACGGAGCAGCGCTAGTGAGCGGCTGCAAGGCCTACGGCTCAGCCGGCGAAGTGGGGCGCTGGGCGGCCGTTGTGGTGGTGGTTTCCCTGGTGGTTCGGCTCGTTGTTTCTCCGTTCGGCCTGTTTGTCTCCCGGTGTTTTTCGAGTAAGCCAGCCGGGTGCCTGCGAGGGTCTGGCAGGCTGCGGTGGCTGTTGACCGAGTGGTGCGAGAGGTGCAAAGGTGGATTCCGCAGGGCAAAGCCCGGTGGCCGGTGGTGGCCACCGGCACTCGAACGCTGGAAGACCGGGCGGAGTCGAGCCTGCCTCGGCTTTCCCCCGGCCCCGGAGGGCCCGATGATGGCAAAGGTGAGCGCTGGGATATGCGAGGGCAGCTGCCCGTGAGCGTCCAGCCCGCCGCGGCCGCCGCCGGCTCCTGAGGGCCTGGTGATGGGCGGGCGAGGTGGCGGCACCTCGTCCTTTTTTCTCTGGCCTTAAGCTGGAGCGCGCAGAGCGGCAGCTGGATGCAGACGGCTGGGGGGTCTCGTGCGTGCCGCAGCTTCCCCCAGCCCCCGAGGGCCCGATGATGGCACAGGCGAGAGGCCGCAGCGCCTCGTCCTGTTTTTGCCGGCATGAGCCATGAGTGGGCGGCCTGTGGTGTCCGGCCTGCCCCGGCTTGCCTGGTTGCAGGAGGGCTCGGTGGAAAGGTCTGCAGCGCTGTACCGGGTTAGAGGTGGCGGCACCTCATCGCGTTTTCTCTGGTCTTAAGCCAGAGCCCATGCACGTATTGGGCAGAGCGCAAGCGGCAGCCGGTCCCGTGGCCGGCAGCCGGATGCAGACGGCTGGGGGGTTCTCGTGCATGTGCCGCAGCTTCCCCCAGCCCCCGAGGGCCCGATGATGGCACAGGCGAGAGGCCGCAGCGCCTCGTCCTGTTTTTGCCGGCATGAGCCATGAGTGGGCGGCCTGTGGTGTCCGGCCTGCCCCGGCTTGCCTGGTTGCAGGAGGGCTCGGTGGAAAGGTCTGCAGCGCTGTACCGGGTTAGAGGTGGCGGCACCTCTTCGCGTTTTCTCTGGCCATAAGCTGGAGCCCGCAAAGCGGGAAGAAAATTGCGGCCGTACCTGGTGGCTGGCTAAGCCGAACGCAGGCGGCTGGGGTTGTCTAGCTTCTGTGGCATTCCCCGGCCCCGAACACCCGTGTGTGGCATGGGTCCAGGCGCGTTTCCTTTTTCCAACCCCCCCGCGATGGCAAGCGGTTGCCTGTGGGGCGGGCAAAGACCGGCAGCCGGTGGTGGTTGCCGGCACTCGAACGCTGGAAGAGCTGGGGGAGTTGAGCCTGCCGTGGCCTTCCCCCAGTTCCGTTGACCTCCCTCAAGGGAATCGCTGTCTGGAGCCGGGTGGCCCGTGGCACCCGCCCCTCCCCGATTTGACTGATCCAGACCCACAGGCAGCGCCCGCTGAGGCGTCCTCGGGTGCGTCGGAGAGCCTCCACGGCGGGCCGGCTCTGCCGGTGTTCAGGCCGTTGGAGCACCTCTCGCAGGCGTTGCCCTCACTCGCACGCAGAGCCCCCGCACCTGCCATCCACCCACGGGTGGTGACGGGTGCGAGTGGCCGTCGCTGTCCCAGGACCCGTGGCCGTGGGGCCTCCGCTCCTTCCTTCTTTCCCTTCCCTTACTGATCGATGAGGCGTTTAGGGCGCGTCGGAGGGGCTTCCCGGCGGGCCGGCTCTGCCGGTGTTCAGGCCGGCGTTGCACCTCTCCGCAGACGTTGCCCTCTCACTCGCACGCAGAGCCTCCGCACCTGCCGTCCGCCCCCGGGTGGCGACGGGTGTGAGTGGCCGTCGCTGTCCCAGGACTCGTGGCCGTGGGGCCTCCGCTCCTTCCCCTTTTCCCTTTCCTCACTGATCGATGAGGCCGTTCGGGTCGCGTCGGAGAGGGCCCTCGGCGGGCCGGCTCTTCTGTGCTCCCCGTAATAGGGAGTCACGGCAGTGTCCGGTGTTCAGGCAGGGTGGTCTCCTTTCCAATTCGCTTCCCGTTGCATGCGAAGTGTTGTCCTCCACCCCTCCGAGCGAAGGGGGCTGCGATGGCGGCAGTGTCGTCCTCCCCTGCTCAGCGGGGTTCCTCGGGCTTCTTTACTGAATCGGGCTGTGTGACGGCCGCGTGGCCCCGCGAGCCCTCAGGTGTCCTGAAACACGCGAGGCGCCGGTGCTGGCCTCGGTCCGGGTACCCGCAGGTGCCGGCCGCGAGCAGCGCTGGGCGGTGGGGCGGCTGAGCCAAGGAAACGGGGAAAGAAGGCGAGTGTGGGCTGCACCTGCCCGGGTGGGCCCCCGAGGCGTGCCGCGGGCGGCAGGGGGGCGTCCCCCTCCGCCGCTGCCGTCTCTGATGCGTCGGCTTTTCGTGCCGCTCCCCCGCCTGCTGCAGAGCGAGCCGCCCTGGCAGAGGGCCTTGGTCCCGGGGTCACGCCCGTCTCGGCGGGTCGCTGTCTCCTCTAGCACGTCCGGTGCTCCCGCGGCAGGGGGGCGAGTCCCTCTCCCCC
>NW_027212509.1:17500-27500 GCF_947461875.1 Haliaeetus albicilla
ACCCCGACCCGGTACTCCGGGGTAGCACCGGTACCCCCGCCCGGCGCTCCGGGGTAGTACCCATACCCCGACCCGGTACTCCGGGGTAGCACCGGTACCCCCGCCCGGCGCTCCGGGGTAGTACCCATACCCCGACCCGGTACTCCGGGGTAGCACCGGTACCCCCGCCCGGCGCTCCGGGGTAGTACCCGTAACCCTCATCGGTACTCCGGCCTAGCACCGGTACCCCCGCCCGGCGCTCCTGGGTAGTACCCGTACCCCGACCCGGTACTCCGGGGTAGCACCGGTACCCCCGCCCGGCGCTCCGGGGTAGTACCCGTACCCCGACCCGGTACTCCGGGGTAGCACCGGTACCCCCGCCCGGCGCTCCGGGGTAGTACCCGTAACCCTCATCGGTACTCCGGCGTAGCACCGGTACCCCCGCCCGGCGCTCCGGGGTAGTACCCGTACCCCGACCCGGTACTCCGGGGTAGCACCGGTACCCCCGCCCGGCGCTCCGGGGTAGTACCCGTAACCCTCATCGGTACTCCGGCGTAGCACCGGTACCCCCGCCCGGCGCTCCGGGGTAGTACCCGTACCCCGACCCGGTACTCCGGGGTAGCACCGGTACCCCCGCCCGGCGCTCCGGGGTAGTACCCGTAACCCTCATCGGTACTCCGGCGTAGCACCGGTACCCCCGCCCGGCGCTCCGGGGTAGTACCCGTACCCCGACCCGGTACTCCGGGGTAGCACCGGTACCCCCGCCCGGCGCTCCGGGGTAGTACCCATACCCCGACCCGGTACTCCGGGGTAGCACCGGTACCCCCGCCCGGCGCTCCGGGGTAGTACCCATACCCCGACCCGGTACTCCGGGGTAGCACCGGTACCCCCGCCCGGCGCTCCGGGGTAGTACCCGTAACCCTCATCGGTACTCCGGCCTAGCACCGGTACCCCCGCCCGGCGCTCCTGGGTAGTACCCGTACCCCGACCCGGTACTCCGGGGTAGCACCGGTACCCCCGCCCGGCGCTCCGGGGTAGTACCCGTACCCCGACCCGGTACTCCGGGGTAGCACCGGTACCCCCGCCCGGCGCTCCGGGGTAGTACCCGTAACCCTCATCGGTACTCCGGGGTAGCACCGGTACCCCCGCCCGGCGCTCCGGGGTAGTACCCGTACCCCGACCCGGTACTCCGGGGTAGCACCGGTACCCCCGCCCGGCGCTCCGGGGTAGTACCCGTAACCCTCATCGGTACTCCGGCGTAGCACCGGTACCCCCGCCCGGCGCTCCGGGGTAGTACCCGTACCCCGACCCGGTACTCCGGGGTAGCACCGGTACCCCCGCCCGGCGCTCCGGGGTAGTACCCGTAACCCTCATCGGTACTCCGGCGTAGCACCGGTACCCCCGCCCGGCGCTCCGGGGTAGTACCCGTACCCCGACCCGGTACTCCGGGGTAGCACCGGTACCCCCGCCCGGCGCTCCGGGGTAGTACCCATACCCCGACCCGGTACTCCGGGGTAGCACCGGTACCCCCGCCCGGCGCTCCGGGGTAGTACCCATACCCCGACCCGGTACTCCGGGGTAGCACCGGTACCCCCGCCCGGCGCTCCGGGGTAGTACCCGTAACCCTCATCGGTACTCCGGCCTAGCACCGGTACCCCCGCCCGGCGCTCCTGGGTAGTACCCGTACCCCGACCCGGTACTCCGGGGTAGCACCGGTACCCCCGCCCGGCGCTCCGGGGTAGTACCCGTACCCCGACCCGGTACTCCGGGGTAGCACCGGTACCCCCGCCCGGCGCTCCGGGGTAGTACCCGTAACCCTCATCGGTACTCCGGGGTAGCACCGGTACCCCCGCCCGGCGCTCCGGGGTAGTACCCGTAACCCTCATCGGTACTCCGGGGTAGCACCGGTACCCCCGCCCGGCGCTCCGGGGTAGTACCCGTAACCCTCATCGGTACTCCGGGGTACGCCTGCCGTCCCTACGGGCACACGGGGTTAGACCCGCCCTCCCTACCTGACCCGCCCCCCCCCCCCCCCCCCCCCCGCCCCGCGCCGGGGTAGGCCCGGTACCCCTACCTCATGTTCCGGGGTAGGCCTGGCGTCCCTACTTGATCCTCCGGGGTAGTATCGGTACCCCTACTGGCGCTCCAGGGTAGACCTGCTGTCCCTAGCTGATCCTCCGGGGGAGGCTTGGCCTCCTTACCTGTGCCTCCGGGTAAACCTGGCCACGCCGCGGGGTCGGCCTGCACTCCCTGGCCGCGTTCCGGGCCGGTCCTGATTGATTTATTAAGACTGCTCCGTGATTCCACTTTTTAAAAATTTATTATGTCTGGCATCTTGTCTTTTACCACGCAGGCGGGCGGGCAGGCAGGCACGCGTCAA
Organism: Haliaeetus albicilla; assembly: GCF_947461875.1. Lineage (NCBI taxonomy): Eukaryota > Metazoa > Chordata > Aves > Accipitriformes > Accipitridae > Haliaeetus > Haliaeetus albicilla. Next base: position 19,860 of record NW_027212509.1, read on the forward strand.
AAACGTGAGAGCAACTCGTTACCCGCAGTCGGTGTACTTTATCGGTAACGACTTCTTCGGGGAGAGGCGCCGACGCTGCTCTCTCGTCTCTGGACGAGTCGGTGGCCACCGGGGTACCGCGTAGCACCGTTGGCGTGGGATTCACTCCTAAACGAATACAGAATAATCGATACGCTATGAATCGTCATCGATTTAAGTTATTAACGGTTGACGAGCAAGGCTGGTTTGTATCGTTTATGGATCGTCACCTACCGACTGATTTAACGCTGCGCGGTAATACTCTTTCTGGCAGTCCATTAAATAACAAAACTCATTCGTTCATGCACGCTAGGTGTGCACCCCTTCATTGATAGCCGGAGAAGGAGTACGTACGTACGTACGTACGTACGTACGTACCAGCGGATCGTCGCGGATTGAATGTGACTCGATTAGTAGTAAGAAGTATGATGAACTACCGACTCCTAAAGTTCGATTGCGGCGCTCCTTTAGGACCTTGCGACGCTCTTGGTTAACGTCAGCGTTCTCCGGCCCCTGCGTGATCACGCGTTAATTGTTCATTAGCTCTTACGCCGCGTCAGTCAGTCTTACTCACCTCGTTGTCGCCCTTTGCGATCGAGCGATGCTTACTTGTTAAGCAATTACCGAGGATGACGCGCGCGCGCCTTCCCTAGGCCGGCTCCCGTTCCTCGCCTGGCGCTCGTTCTCGACCGAGTCGTTCGTTACGAACGTGAGCTCGACCCGGCGGACGTTAATTCATTCCGGCAGAAGTCGGCCCGTATCGCCCTGTCGAAAACTATTAATTCACGCCTGAGTCACCCGTGGTTCGTTAATCCTTCCCTACGTTCCTCAGCCGTAGGGCCGGCGCACGTTAGGTTCTCTCAACAATTGGCGGGGAGCGACAGCTTAATCTCTGTCCTAAGCCGGCCCTGCCCCGCCGGCCTCCCTGCAGACCGCCCACCCGCCCCTGTCCCAGACGAGTTCTGTGTTAGGAAGCGCAACGCCCGCACCCCGTGCCTTTTGTATTACCATTTCCTTATCTATTTATTTTCTCGGTCTTTCCTCCCCAGCCCCCACCCCCCAACCCCCACCCCCCCTTGCCTTTTTTTAATTCTTTGTCTCGCCGTCAGGGGCCGCGGACCGGGCAGAGGTGGCGGCGGCCCCCGTCCCGTCCCGTCCCGTCCCGTCCCGTCTGCCGTGGCGAGCCCGGCCGGCCCGCCCGCCGAAGGAGGGCGGGCGGCTGCAGAGCCTGGCGGGTGGTGGCCCTGCACCCTGTCGCTCCCGGGCAGGGCCTCTTCTCGATCCACCGACATTCGAGCAAAAGCCGGTTCGTCCCGGTTAGTCCGGCTCTGCCGTGACGGGCGGCCGAGGGGTCGCGCGGCCCTCGCACGTTCCCCGCCCGTCGGTCGTGCCCGGTACCTGATCGGGTCCCTCCCGGCTCGGAGGCGGCGGCGGCGGCTCATCACTGGGCTACCTCCGCGGGGGTCCGGCCTCCCTGGCACCGGGGTCGCGCAAAGCTGCTTTCGGCCGAGGGCGGGGGAGGAGAGCCCCTTCCCCGTCTCCTCGAGACCTGGCCGGAGGGGAGAAAAGCACAGCCCGTCAGCCATCAGCCGGACGCTCCCTTTGCCCACACCTTCCCCCTACCCCGCCGCGTTTTCTCCGGACGGGCCCCCATCCCGAGATAGCCTCTCCAAGGACACGGCCGGCCTCCGAGGGACGGCGGTCTCGCAGGCCTCTGCAGAAAGTCAGTCGGCTGCCTGACACGCGGTCCCTGCGGCCAAGGCCGACTTAGCCGAGCGTCCTCGGAGACGATGAGCTCGCGTGGCCGCCGTGCCGGCTGACCGGCCCACCCCGGGGCCGTTTCCCCCCGCTCCCGTCGCTGAAGGAGCGGGCCCCCCCACCACCACCTAAGGCCGCTGGGACCGTCCTCACCGCTCGAACGCATCCCGCCGGCGACGGAGCCGCTGACGCCCCTCTGTTAGAAGCGCGGCGCGCCTCTCCGGCAGCCCTGGCTGGGGCCCTGGAGGCCCAGGTCTCTGCCCAGGCCGAGGCACGCGGCTGCTGCTTTCCCAGGGACGGGTCCGACCGGGAGCCGAGCGCACCGCCCGTAGGCAGGCACGGGCGCAGGCCGGACGTCGAAGCGGCCGACCACCCGGGCTGTAACAGAGAAAGCGGCGTTAGCCACACCGTTACAAACCTTTCTCATTTCCATCTGCGTGCGCGCCCGCACCCCGCCAAAACAGGCCCCCGGCCCAAACGCCCACCGCCTGCTGCTGCAGCCGCTCACCCGCCCTTAGACGCGCGCGCGCGCGCGCCCCCCCTCCCCCAAACAGGGCCGCCGGCCGAACCTTCCGCCCGCTGCCGCACTCACCCACGTGCGCTCGCGCGCTCCCGAACAGGCCCCCCCCCCCCCCCCCCGCCCGGTCCGAACCACCCGCCCGCCGCCTCGCTCACACACGTGCGCTCACGCGTGCACGCGCACGCACGCACTGCCCCCCCCCCCCCAAACGAGTCCCCGCCCCAAGCCTCCCGCCCGCCACCCCACCCACTCGCACGTGCCTACACACATGCGCGCACCCCCCCGGACCCCCCCCGCAACCGGCCCCCTCAGCCCAAACCCTCCACCCGCTGCCCCGCTCACAGTCGTGCGCTCAAACGCGTGCGCGCGCGCACCCCCCCCCGCCTCCGAAACAGGCCCCCGGGCCGACACCCCCCCCCCCCCGCCCCGCGCCACGCAGTTCGCGCCGAGCCTGGCTGGCCCTGCTCCCCCCTTCCGCCACCAGGCTTGCCGCCCCGGGGATGGAAGGCGGGAGACTTTAGGACCCTGCGGCGTCCCTGCCGGCTCCGTGCCCGGGCGGCAGAGGGGAGCCCCCGGTGCCGTGCCGTCTCTAGACCCCAGCTGCCGAGTACCCTATCCTGCCGCACCCGTGGCCCCGCTCCCGCCCTCCCGCCAGCAGGTTTGCCGCTCCGGGCATGGACGGCGGGAGACTTTAGGACCCTGCGGCGTCCCTGCCGGCTCCGTGCCCGGGCGGCAGAGGGGAGCCACCCGGTGCCGTGCCGTCTCTAAACCCCAGCTGCCGAGTACCCTATCCTGCCGCACCCGTGGCCCCGCTCCCGCCTTTCTTTCTCAGTCAGCCACGCACTCGCCCTGCTGCACTCCTGCCCGCCCCCTCCGCGGGTGGAAAACTAAACGACTGGGGGGGGGGGGGACGGGACGGGACGGGACGGACGGACAGGGACGGGGGACAGAAGTAAAAAAAAAAAAAAAAACAAGTCCAACCGATCCAAACAGAAGTCTTCTCCGAAAAGACACACCATCCCCCCTCGCCAGCCTACCTCTGCGCCAGGCTCCCCGCCTTGCTCGCCAGCCGCTCTCGCCCCCCTCTTTGCTAGCCTCCTTTCCCCTCCGCTGCTGCCGCCACGACTGAGCAGCAGACCGTTAGCCGTGGCGGGAAAAAACACAGTTGCCGGGGGCCCCGTTGCCGGGCTGCAGACCGCCCCACCCAGACACCCGCCCCCCAATCCCCCCACCCCCCCCGTCTCCGGGGCGCCGGAGAGTCTGCGATCGGGTGGGGGCCGGGGGGCCGGGGGCGGCGGGGGGGGGGGGGCTGCACCTACTGGCCTGCAGGTCCGGGACTGCAGCGCGGGGAGGGAGGGGGAGCACAGCCGTGCAGGGGTGCCTGTATCTGTGTGTGCCTGCGTCGCTCTCCGTATGTGTGTGCGCGCGCCTCTGAGCGCGCGTGTGTCGCGGGGGGGGGGGGGGGGGGGGGGGAGGTGGCGGTGCCTGCAGGATCGCAGACATGTATTTTAAAGTATTTATTTTATTCAAAAAAAGTAAAACGCCAAAAAAAAAAAAAAAAAAAAAAGGCGGGGGGGGGGGAATTAAAACAACACCCCACCCCCAAAAAAAACCTCCAAGACCGCAAAAAACAAAACCAAAAGTCGGCGAGCGCCCAGCAGCGCCGTGGACCCGAACCTGAACCTGGCAAGGGGCGACCAGTCCTGAAGGCACCCAGTGAACAGCGAACTCGCGCCGGGGAGCTGGGCAGTTTGTGCCGGGGGCTGCCGCCTCTGCCCGGTCCCCCGCCGAGAGAATGGGGGGGAGGGAGGGGGCGGCGTCGGCGGAGCGGGGGGGCTGGCTGGTGTGGTGAAGCTGGCAAGTGCCTGGCAGCCACCGGGTCGGAGTAGGTGCGTGCACGTGCATGAGAACGACGAGGGTGGAAGGAGGGGGTCAGAAAACAAAAATTCTTTGAAAAACTGTTTTTTGTTAATATTGTGTTGGTATTTCCTACCGAAATCAATAAAGGTGAAATAACTCTTGCATCAGACAGGACGTTTAAACATGCTCCCTTGTTATAGAAGTGGTTCAAACGTGGGAAGGGGAGGGGGAAAGAAATGCCGTCCAGGAGAAACCGGGACGGGGTGGCCCTTTTATCAGATTTAGCTCAAATCTCAAAAGAAAAAGAAAAAAAAAAAAACACACGGAAAAAACGAAACAAAATCAGGCGCACCTGCCCCCCCCCCCCCCCCCCCCCCCAAGGAGCACCGAACGGCCGCCAGGTCTACCCGGCTCCGGAGGCCGGCGCGGCCGCCGGCGGCGCCCGGAGGACGCGGGGTGTCGCCGCCGGAGCGGCCGGTGAAAAGGGCCGCCAGGTCTACCCGGCTCCGCGGCCGGCCGCCAGGTCTACCCGGCTCCGCGGCCGGCCGCCAGGTCTACCCGGCTCCGGAGGCCGGCGCGGCCGCCGGCGGCGCCCGGAGGACGCGGGGTGTCGCCGCCGGAGCGGCCGGTGAAAAGGGCCGCCAGGTCTACCCGGCTCCGCGGCCGGCCGCCAGGTCTACCCGGCTCCGGAGGCCGGCGCGGCCGCCGGCGGCGCCCGGAGGACGCGGGGTGTCGCCGCCGGAGCGGCCGGTGAAAAGGGCCGCCAGGTCTACCCGGCTCCGCGGCCGGCCGCCAGGTCTACCCGGCTCCGGAGGCCGGCGCGGCCGCCGGCGGCGCCCGGAGGACGCGGGGTGTCGCCGCCGGAGCGGCCGGTGAAAAGGGCCGTCAGGTCTACCCGGCTCCGCGGCCGGCCGCCAGGTCTACCCGGCTCCGCGGCCGGCCGCCAGGTCTACCCGGCTCCGGAGGCCGGCGCGGCCGCCGGCGGCGCCCGGAGGACGCGGGGTGTCGCCGCCGGAGCGGCCGGTGAAAAGGGCCGCCAGGTCTACCCGGCTCCGCGGCCGGCCGCCAGGTCTACCCGGCTCCGGAGGCCGGCGCGGCCGCCGGCGGCGCCCGGAGGACGCGGGGTGTCGCCGCCGGAGCGGCCGGTGAAAAGGGCCGCCAGGTCTACCCGGCTCCGCGGCCGGCCGCCAGGTCTACCCGGCTCCGCGGCCGGCCGCCAGGTCTACCCGGCTCCGGAGGCCGGCGCGGCCGCCGGCGGCGCCCGGAGGACGCGGGGTGTCGCCGCCGGAGCGGCCGGTGAAAAGGGCCGTCAGGTCTACCCGGCTCCGCGGCCGGCCGCCAGGTCTACCCGGCTCCGCGGCCGGCCGCCAGGTCTACCCGGCTCCGGAGGCCGGCGCGGCCGCCGGCGGCGCCCGGAGGACGCGGGGTGTCGCCGCCGGAGCGGCCGGTGAAAAGGGCCGCCAGGTCTACCCGGCTCCGCGGCCGGCCGCCAGGTCTACCCGGCTCCGGAGGCCGGCGCGGCCGCCGGCGGCGCCCGGAGGACGCGGGGTGTCGCCGCCGGAGCGGCCGGTGAAAAGGGCCGCCAGGTCTACCCGGCTCCGCGGCCGGCCGCCAGGTCTACCCGGCTCCGGAGGCCGGCGCGGCCGCCGGCGGCGCCCGGAGGACGCGGGGTGTCGCCGCCGGAGCGGCCGGTGAAAAGGGCCGCCAGGTCTACCCGGCTCCGCGGCCGGCCGCCAGGTCTACCCGGCTCCGGAGGCCGGCGCGGCCGCCGGCGGCGCCCGGAGGACGCGGGGTGTCGCCGCCGGAGCGGCCGGTGAAAAGGGCCGCCAGGTCTACCCGGCTCCGCGGCCGGCCGCCAGGTCTACCCGGCTCCGCGGCCGGCCGCCAGGTCTACCCGGCTCCGGAGGCCGGCGCGGCCGCCGGCGGCGCCCGGAGGACGCGGGGTGTCGCCGCCGGAGCGGCCGGTGAAAAGGGCTGTCAGGTCTACCCGGCTCCGGCGGGACTTAGTCGCATTTCGGGGGCTGTGAGGTAGACCTGATAGCCCCACCACTTTCTCGGAGCTGGCGAAGGGGTCGCTGTTTTTCGCTGCCTCCAGTTACGTCATCGTAAAAGTCGGTCTCATTGGCAGGTCTCCCCGGTGGGCAGGGACCGCACTCTTGGAGCCGGCCGGGGGCGGGGACGTGATCCTCCGTACTATAGGAGCTGGTGGTGACTGGTGCACGGAGCAGCGCTAGTGAGCGGCTGCAAGGCCTACGGCTCAGCCGGCGAAGTGGGGCGCTGGGCGGCCGTTGTGGTGGTGGTTTCCCTGGTGGTTCGGCTCGTTGTTTCTCCGTTCGGCCTGTTTGTCTCCCGGTGTTTTTCGAGTAAGCCAGCCGGGTGCCTGCGAGGGTCTGGCAGGCTGCGGTGGCTGTTGACCGAGTGGTGCGAGAGGTGCAAAGGTGGATTCCGCAGGGCAAAGCCCGGTGGCCGGTGGTGGCCACCGGCACTCGAACGCTGGAAGACCGGGCGGAGTCGAGCCTGCCTCGGCTTTCCCCCGGCCCCGGAGGGCCCGATGATGGCAAAGGTGAGCGCTGGGATATGCGAGGGCAGCTGCCCGTGAGCGTCCAGCCCGCCGCGGCCGCCGCCGGCTCCTGAGGGCCTGGTGATGGGCGGGCGAGGTGGCGGCACCTCGTCCTTTTTTCTCTGGCCTTAAGCTGGAGCGCGCAGAGCGGCAGCTGGATGCAGACGGCTGGGGGGTCTCGTGCGTGCCGCAGCTTCCCCCAGCCCCCGAGGGCCCGATGATGGCACAGGCGAGAGGCCGCAGCGCCTCGTCCTGTTTTTGCCGGCATGAGCCATGAGTGGGCGGCCTGTGGTGTCCGGCCTGCCCCGGCTTGCCTGGTTGCAGGAGGGCTCGGTGGAAAGGTCTGCAGCGCTGTACCGGGTTAGAGGTGGCGGCACCTCATCGCGTTTTCTCTGGTCTTAAGCCAGAGCCCATGCACGTATTGGGCAGAGCGCAAGCGGCAGCCGGTCCCGTGGCCGGCAGCCGGATGCAGACGGCTGGGGGGTTCTCGTGCATGTGCCGCAGCTTCCCCCAGCCCCCGAGGGCCCGATGATGGCACAGGCGAGAGGCCGCAGCGCCTCGTCCTGTTTTTGCCGGCATGAGCCATGAGTGGGCGGCCTGTGGTGTCCGGCCTGCCCCGGCTTGCCTGGTTGCAGGAGGGCTCGGTGGAAAGGTCTGCAGCGCTGTACCGGGTTAGAGGTGGCGGCACCTCTTCGCGTTTTCTCTGGCCATAAGCTGGAGCCCGCAAAGCGGGAAGAAAATTGCGGCCGTACCTGGTGGCTGGCTAAGCCGAACGCAGGCGGCTGGGGTTGTCTAGCTTCTGTGGCATTCCCCGGCCCCGAACACCCGTGTGTGGCATGGGTCCAGGCGCGTTTCCTTTTTCCAACCCCCCCGCGATGGCAAGCGGTTGCCTGTGGGGCGGGCAAAGACCGGCAGCCGGTGGTGG
>NW_027212509.1:40000-47382 GCF_947461875.1 Haliaeetus albicilla
AGACCTGGCCTCCCTGCTCGCGCGGTCCGGGGTAGACCTGGCCTCCCTGCTCGCGCGGTCCGGGGTAGACCTGGCCTCCCTGCTGGCGCGGGACCGGGTAGACCTGGCTTCCTTACCTGACTCTCCAGAGCAGTCCTGGCATCCCTACCTGATGCTCCGGACTCAGCTTCGCGTTCCATCCCGACGCTCCGGGGTAGTACCCGTACCCCGACCCGGTACTCCGGGGTAGCACCGGTACCCCCGCCCGGCGCTCCGGGGTAGTACCCGTAACCCTCATCGGTACTCCGGCGTAGCACCGGTACCCCCGCCCGGCGCTCCGGGGTAGTACCCGTACCCCGACCCGGTACTCCGGGGTAGCACCGGTACCCCCGCCCGGCGCTCCGGGGTAGTACCCGTAACCCTCATCGGTACTCCGGCGTAGCACCGGTACCCCCGCCCGGCGCTCCGGGGTAGTACCCGTACCCCGACCCGGTACTCCGGGGTAGCACCGGTACCCCCGCCCGGCGCTCCGGGGTAGTACCCGTAACCCTCATCGGTACTCCGGCGTAGCACCGGTACCCCCGCCCGGCGCTCCGGGGTAGTACCCGTACCCCGACCCGGTACTCCGGGGTAGCACCGGTACCCCCGCCCGGCGCTCCGGGGTAGTACCCATACCCCGACCCGGTACTCCGGGGTAGCACCGGTACCCCCGCCCGGCGCTCCGGGGTAGTACCCATACCCCGACCCGGTACTCCGGGGTAGCACCGGTACCCCCGCCCGGCGCTCCGGGGTAGTACCCGTAACCCTCATCGGTACTCCGGCCTAGCACCGGTACCCCCGCCCGGCGCTCCTGGGTAGTACCCGTACCCCGACCCGGTACTCCGGGGTAGCACCGGTACCCCCGCCCGGCGCTCCGGGGTAGTACCCGTACCCCGACCCGGTACTCCGGGGTAGCACCGGTACCCCCGCCCGGCGCTCCGGGGTAGTACCCGTAACCCTCATCGGTACTCCGGCGTAGCACCGGTACCCCCGCCCGGCGCTCCGGGGTAGTACCCGTACCCCGACCCGGTACTCCGGGGTAGCACCGGTACCCCCGCCCGGCGCTCCGGGGTAGTACCCGTAACCCTCATCGGTACTCCGGCGTAGCACCGGTACCCCCGCCCGGCGCTCCGGGGTAGTACCCGTACCCCGACCCGGTACTCCGGGGTAGCACCGGTACCCCCGCCCGGCGCTCCGGGGTAGTACCCGTAACCCTCATCGGTACTCCGGCGTAGCACCGGTACCCCCGCCCGGCGCTCCGGGGTAGTACCCGTACCCCGACCCGGTACTCCGGGGTAGCACCGGTACCCCCGCCCGGCGCTCCGGGGTAGTACCCATACCCCGACCCGGTACTCCGGGGTAGCACCGGTACCCCCGCCCGGCGCTCCGGGGTAGTACCCATACCCCGACCCGGTACTCCGGGGTAGCACCGGTACCCCCGCCCGGCGCTCCGGGGTAGTACCCGTAACCCTCATCGGTACTCCGGCCTAGCACCGGTACCCCCGCCCGGCGCTCCTGGGTAGTACCCGTACCCCGACCCGGTACTCCGGGGTAGCACCGGTACCCCCGCCCGGCGCTCCGGGGTAGTACCCGTACCCCGACCCGGTACTCCGGGGTAGCACCGGTACCCCCGCCCGGCGCTCCGGGGTAGTACCCGTAACCCTCATCGGTACTCCGGGGTAGCACCGGTACCCCCGCCCGGCGCTCCGGGGTAGTACCCGTACCCCGACCCGGTACTCCGGGGTAGCACCGGTACCCCCGCCCGGCGCTCCGGGGTAGTACCCGTAACCCTCATCGGTACTCCGGCGTAGCACCGGTACCCCCGCCCGGCGCTCCGGGGTAGTACCCGTACCCCGACCCGGTACTCCGGGGTAGCACCGGTACCCCCGCCCGGCGCTCCGGGGTAGTACCCGTAACCCTCATCGGTACTCCGGCGTAGCACCGGTACCCCCGCCCGGCGCTCCGGGGTAGTACCCGTACCCCGACCCGGTACTCCGGGGTAGCACCGGTACCCCCGCCCGGCGCTCCGGGGTAGTACCCATACCCCGACCCGGTACTCCGGGGTAGCACCGGTACCCCCGCCCGGCGCTCCGGGGTAGTACCCATACCCCGACCCGGTACTCCGGGGTAGCACCGGTACCCCCGCCCGGCGCTCCGGGGTAGTACCCGTAACCCTCATCGGTACTCCGGCCTAGCACCGGTACCCCCGCCCGGCGCTCCTGGGTAGTACCCGTACCCCGACCCGGTACTCCGGGGTAGCACCGGTACCCCCGCCCGGCGCTCCGGGGTAGTACCCGTACCCCGACCCGGTACTCCGGGGTAGCACCGGTACCCCCGCCCGGCGCTCCGGGGTAGTACCCGTAACCCTCATCGGTACTCCGGGGTAGCACCGGTACCCCCGCCCGGCGCTCCGGGGTAGTACCCGTAACCCTCATCGGTACTCCGGGGTAGCACCGGTACGCCCGCCCGGCGCTCCGGGGTAGTACCCGTAACCCTCATCGGTACTCCGGGGTACGCCTGCCGTCCCTACGGGCACACGGGGTTAGACCCGCCCTCCCTACCTGACCCGCCCCCCCCCCCCCCCCCCCCCGCCCCGCGCCGGGGTAGGCCCGGTACCCCTACCTCATGTTCCGGGGTAGGCCTGGCGTCCCTACTTGATCCTCCGGGGTAGTATCGGTACCCCTACTGGCGCTCCAGGGTAGACCTGCTGTCCCTAGCTGATCCTCCGGGGGAGGCTTGGCCTCCTTACCTGTGCCTCCGGGTAAACCTGGCCACGCCGCGGGGTCGGCCTGCACTCCCTGGCCGCGTTCCGGGCCGGTCCTGATTGATTTATTAAGACTGCTCCGTGATTCCACTTTTTAAAAATTTATTATGTCTGGCATCTTGTCTTTTACCACGCAGGCGGGCGGGCAGGCAGGCACGCGTCAAAAACGTGAGAGCAACTCGTTACCCGCAGTCGGTGTACTTTATCGGTAACGACTTCTTCGGGGAGAGGCGCCGACGCTGCTCTCTCGTCTCTGGACGAGTCGGTGGCCACCGGGGTACCGCGTAGCACCGTTGGCGTGGGATTCACTCCTAAACGAATACAGAATAATCGATACGCTATGAATCGTCATCGATTTAAGTTATTAACGGTTGACGAGCAAGGCTGGTTTGTATCGTTTATGGATCGTCACCTACCGACTGATTTAACGCTGCGCGGTAATACTCTTTCTGGCAGTCCATTAAATAACAAAACTCATTCGTTCATGCACGCTAGGTGTGCACCCCTTCATTGATAGCCGGAGAAGGAGTACGTACGTACGTACGTACGTACGTACGTACCAGCGGATCGTCGCGGATTGAATGTGACTCGATTAGTAGTAAGAAGTATGATGAACTACCGACTCCTAAAGTTCGATTGCGGCGCTCCTTTAGGACCTTGCGACGCTCTTGGTTAACGTCAGCGTTCTCCGGCCCCTGCGTGATCACGCGTTAATTGTTCATTAGCTCTTACGCCGCGTCAGTCAGTCTTACTCACCTCGTTGTCGCCCTTTGCGATCGAGCGATGCTTACTTGTTAAGCAATTACCGAGGATGACGCGCGCGCGCCTTCCCTAGGCCGGCTCCCGTTCCTCGCCTGGCGCTCGTTCTCGACCGAGTCGTTCGTTACGAACGTGAGCTCGACCCGGCGGACGTTAATTCATTCCGGCAGAAGTCGGCCCGTATCGCCCTGTCGAAAACTATTAATTCACGCCTGAGTCACCCGTGGTTCGTTAATCCTTCCCTACGTTCCTCAGCCGTAGGGCCGGCGCACGTTAGGTTCTCTCAACAATTGGCGGGGAGCGACAGCTTAATCTCTGTCCTAAGCCGGCCCTGCCCCGCCGGCCTCCCTGCAGACCGCCCACCCGCCCCTGTCCCAGACGAGTTCTGTGTTAGGAAGCGCAACGCCCGCACCCCGTGCCTTTTGTATTACCATTTCCTTATCTATTTATTTTCTCGGTCTTTCCTCCCCAGCCCCCACCCCCCAACCCCCACCCCCCCTTGCCTTTTTTTAATTCTTTGTCTCGCCGTCAGGGGCCGCGGACCGGGCAGAGGTGGCGGCGGCCCCCGTCCCGTCCCGTCCCGTCCCGTCCCGTCTGCCGTGGCGAGCCCGGCCGGCCCGCCCGCCGAAGGAGGGCGGGCGGCTGCAGAGCCTGGCGGGTGGTGGCCCTGCACCCTGTCGCTCCCGGGCAGGGCCTCTTCTCGATCCACCGACATTCGAGCAAAAGCCGGTTCGTCCCGGTTAGTCCGGCTCTGCCGTGACGGGCGGCCGAGGGGTCGCGCGGCCCTCGCACGTTCCCCGCCCGTCGGTCGTGCCCGGTACCTGATCGGGTCCCTCCCGGCTCGGAGGCGGCGGCGGCGGCTCATCACTGGGCTACCTCCGCGGGGGTCCGGCCTCCCTGGCACCGGGGTCGCGCAAAGCTGCTTTCGGCCGAGGGCGGGGGAGGAGAGCCCCTTCCCCGTCTCCTCGAGACCTGGCCGGAGGGGAGAAAAGCACAGCCCGTCAGCCATCAGCCGGACGCTCCCTTTGCCCACACCTTCCCCCTACCCCGCCGCGTTTTCTCCGGACGGGCCCCCATCCCGAGATAGCCTCTCCAAGGACACGGCCGGCCTCCGAGGGACGGCGGTCTCGCAGGCCTCTGCAGAAAGTCAGTCGGCTGCCTGACACGCGGTCCCTGCGGCCAAGGCCGACTTAGCCGAGCGTCCTCGGAGACGATGAGCTCGCGTGGCCGCCGTGCCGGCTGACCGGCCCACCCCGGGGCCGTTTCCCCCCGCTCCCGTCGCTGAAGGAGCGGGCCCCCCCACCACCACCTAAGGCCGCTGGGACCGTCCTCACCGCTCGAACGCATCCCGCCGGCGACGGAGCCGCTGACGCCCCTCTGTTAGAAGCGCGGCGCGCCTCTCCGGCAGCCCTGGCTGGGGCCCTGGAGGCCCAGGTCTCTGCCCAGGCCGAGGCACGCGGCTGCTGCTTTCCCAGGGACGGGTCCGACCGGGAGCCGAGCGCACCGCCCGTAGGCAGGCACGGGCGCAGGCCGGACGTCGAAGCGGCCGACCACCCGGGCTGTAACAGAGAAAGCGGCGTTAGCCACACCGTTACAAACCTTTCTCATTTCCATCTGCGTGCGCGCCCGCACCCCGCCAAAACAGGCCCCCGGCCCAAACGCCCACCGCCTGCTGCTGCAGCCGCTCACCCGCCCTTAGACGCGCGCGCGCGCGCGCCCCCCCTCCCCCAAACAGGGCCGCCGGCCGAACCTTCCGCCCGCTGCCGCACTCACCCACGTGCGCTCGCGCGCTCCCGAACAGGCCCCCCCCCCCCCCCCCCGCCCGGTCCGAACCACCCGCCCGCCGCCTCGCTCACACACGTGCGCTCACGCGTGCACGCGCACGCACGCACTGCCCCCCCCCCCCCAAACGAGTCCCCGCCCCAAGCCTCCCGCCCGCCACCCCACCCACTCGCACGTGCCTACACACATGCGCGCACCCCCCCGGACCCCCCCCGCAACCGGCCCCCTCAGCCCAAACCCTCCACCCGCTGCCCCGCTCACAGTCGTGCGCTCAAACGCGTGCGCGCGCGCACCCCCCCCCGCCTCCGAAACAGGCCCCCGGGCCGACACCCCCCCCCCCCCGCCCCGCGCCACGCAGTTCGCGCCGAGCCTGGCTGGCCCTGCTCCCCCCTTCCGCCACCAGGCTTGCCGCCCCGGGGATGGAAGGCGGGAGACTTTAGGACCCTGCGGCGTCCCTGCCGGCTCCGTGCCCGGGCGGCAGAGGGGAGCCCCCGGTGCCGTGCCGTCTCTAGACCCCAGCTGCCGAGTACCCTATCCTGCCGCACCCGTGGCCCCGCTCCCGCCCTCCCGCCAGCAGGTTTGCCGCTCCGGGCATGGACGGCGGGAGACTTTAGGACCCTGCGGCGTCCCTGCCGGCTCCGTGCCCGGGCGGCAGAGGGGAGCCACCCGGTGCCGTGCCGTCTCTAAACCCCAGCTGCCGAGTACCCTATCCTGCCGCACCCGTGGCCCCGCTCCCGCCTTTCTTTCTCAGTCAGCCACGCACTCGCCCTGCTGCACTCCTGCCCGCCCCCTCCGCGGGTGGAAAACTAAACGACTGGGGGGGGGGGGGACGGGACGGGACGGGACGGACGGACAGGGACGGGGGACAGAAGTAAAAAAAAAAAAAAAAACAAGTCCAACCGATCCAAACAGAAGTCTTCTCCGAAAAGACACACCATCCCCCCTCGCCAGCCTACCTCTGCGCCAGGCTCCCCGCCTTGCTCGCCAGCCGCTCTCGCCCCCCTCTTTGCTAGCCTCCTTTCCCCTCCGCTGCTGCCGCCACGACTGAGCAGCAGACCGTTAGCCGTGGCGGGAAAAAACACAGTTGCCGGGGGCCCCGTTGCCGGGCTGCAGACCGCCCCACCCAGACACCCGCCCCCCAATCCCCCCACCCCCCCCGTCTCCGGGGCGCCGGAGAGTCTGCGATCGGGTGGGGGCCGGGGGGCCGGGGGCGGCGGGGGGGGGGGGGCTGCACCTACTGGCCTGCAGGTCCGGGACTGCAGCGCGGGGAGGGAGGGGGAGCACAGCCGTGCAGGGGTGCCTGTATCTGTGTGTGCCTGCGTCGCTCTCCGTATGTGTGTGCGCGCGCCTCTGAGCGCGCGTGTGTCGCGGGGGGGGGGGGGGGGGGGGGGGAGGTGGCGGTGCCTGCAGGATCGCAGACATGTATTTTAAAGTATTTATTTTATTCAAAAAAAGTAAAACGCCAAAAAAAAAAAAAAAAAAAAAAGGCGGGGGGGGGGGAATTAAAAACAACACCCCACCCCCAAAAAAAACCTCCAAGACCGCAAAAAACAAAACCAAAAGTCGGCGAGCGCCCAGCAGCGCCGTGGACCCGAACCTGAACCTGGCAAGGGGCGACCAGTCCTGAAGGCACCCAGTGAACAGCGAACTCGCGCCGGGGAGCTGGGCAGTTTGTGCCGGGGGCTGCCGCCTCTGCCCGGTCCCCCGCCGAGAGAATGGGGGGGAGGGAGGGGGCGGCGTCGGCGGAGCGGGGGGGCTGGCTGGTGTGGTGAAGCTGGCAAGTGCCTGGCAGCCACCGGGTCGGAGTAGGTGCGTGCACGTGCATGAGAACGACGAGGGTGGAAGGAGGGGGTCAGAAAACAAAAATTCTTTGAAAAACTGTTTTTTGTTAATATTGTGTTGGTATTTCCTACCGAAATCAATAAAGGTGAAATAACTCTTGCATCAGACAGGACGTTTAAACATGCTCCCTTGTTATAGAAGTGGTTCAAACGTGGGAAGGGGAGGGGGAAAGAAATGCCGTCCAGGAGAAACCGGGACGGGGTGGCCCTTTTATCAG
>NW_027212510.1:0-108000 GCF_947461875.1 Haliaeetus albicilla
TCTAACAGGGCACGCCCGTAGGGACAACAGGTGAACTCCGGCGCATCACAAAGGTTTCCGGTACAACCCCATAGCACTGTTGGGGGAACAGGTTCTATCCCAGAACGTCGGGGAGGGACACCGGGCCTAACTCGGAGGGTCAGATAGAAAGGGCGGGTCTCACCCCGCGCAGCAGTAGGGACAGCAGTTGTACCCTGTAGTACTGGGTGGGGGTACTGGTACCACCCCGGAGTACCGATGAGGGTTATGGGTACTACCCCGGAGTACCTGGTGGGAGTACTGGTACCACCCCAGAGTACCGTAGAGGGTTACGGGTACTACCACGGAGTACCGAGTGGTGGTACCGGTACTACCCCGGAGCGCCGGTTGCGGGTACTGGTACCACCCCGGAGTACCGATGAGGGTTACGGGTGCTACCACGGTGTACCGTTTGGGGGTACCGGTACTACCCCGGAGCGTCGGGAAGGGACGCCAGGCTTAAGCAGGTGCACCAGGTAGGGATACCAGGCCTACCCTGGGGGCTCAGGAAAGGAGGCCGGGTCTAAAGGGCGCGCCCGTAGGGACAACAGGTGAACTCCGGCGCATCACAAAGGTTTCCGGTACAACCCCATAGTACTGTTGGGGGAACAGGTTCTATCCCGGAACGTTGGGGAGGGACACCGGGCCTAATGCAGAGGGTTAGGTAGTAAGGGCGAGTCTAACATCGCGCGCCCGTAGGGACAGCAGTTGTACCCTGTAGTACTGGGTGGGGGTACTGGTACCACCCCGGAGTGCCGAGTGGTGGTACCGGTACTACCCCGGAGCGCCGGTTGCGGGTACCGGTACCACCCCGGAGTACCGATGAGGGTTACGGGTGCTACCCCGGAGTACCTGGTGGGAGTACTGGTACCACCCCGGAGTACCGATGAGGATTGCGGGTGCTACCCCGGAGTACCTGGTGGGAGTACTGGTACCACCCCGGAGCGTCGGGAAGGGACGCCAGGCTTCAGCAGGTGCACCAGGTAGGGATACCAGGCCTACCCTGGGGGGTCAGGATGGGAGGCCGGGTGTAACAGGGCGCGCCCGTAGGGACAACAGGTGAACTCCGGCGCATCACAAAGGTTTCCGGTACAACCCCATAGTACTGTTGGGGGAACAGGTTCTATCCCGGAACGTTGGGGAGGGACACCGGGCCTATAATGCAGAAGGTTAGGTAGTAAGGGCGAGTCTAACCCCGCGCGCCCGTAGGGACAGCAGTTGTACCCTGTAGTACTGGGTGGGGGTACTGGTACCACCCCGGAGTGCCGAGTGGTGGTACCGGTACTACCCCGGAGTACCTGGTGGGAGTACTGCTACCACCCCAGAGTACCGTAGAGGGTTACGGGTACCACCCAGGAGCACCAGGTGGGGGTACCGGTACTACCCCGGAGCGTCGGGAAGGGACGCCAGGCTTAAGCAGGTGCACCAGGTAGGGATACCAGGCCTACCCTGGGGGCTCAGGAAGGGAGGCCGGGTCTAACAGGGCGCGCCCGTAGGGACAAGAGGTGAACTCCGGCGCATCACAAAGGTTTCCGGTACAACCCCATAGTACTGTTGGGGGAACAGGTTCTATCCCGGAACGTCGGCGAGGGACACCGGGCCTAACGCGGAGGGTCAGATAGAAAGGGCGGGTCTCACCCCGCGCAGCAGTAGGGACAGCAGTTGTACCCTGTAGTAGTGGGTGGGGGTACTGATACCACCCCGGAGTACCGATGAGGGTTATGGGTACTACCCCGGAGTACCTGGTGGGAGTACTGGTACCACCCCAGAGTACCGTAGGGGGTTACGGGTACTACCACGGAGTACCGAGTGGTGGTACCGGTACTACCCCGGAGCGCCGGTTGCGGTTACTGGTACCACCCCGGAGTACCGATGAGGGTTACGGGTGCTACCCCGGAGTACCGTTTGGGGGTACCGGTACTACCCCGTAGTACCGATGAGGGTTACTGTTACTACGACGGAGCACCGAGTGGGGGTACCGGTACTACCCCGGAGCGTCGGGAAGGGACGCCAGGCTTAAGCAGGTGCACCAGGTAGGGATACCAGGACTACCCTGGGGGCTCAGGAAGGGAGGCCTGGTCTAACAGGGTGCGCCCGTAGGGACAACAGGTGAACTCCGGCGCATCACAGAGGCTTCCGGTACAACCCCATAGTCCTGTTGGGGGAACAGGTTCTATCCCGGAACGTCGGGTAGGGACACCGGGCCTAACGTGGTGGGTGAGATAGAAAGGTCGGGTGTAACCCCGCGCGCCCGTAGGGACAGCAGTTGTACCCTGTAGTAGTGGGTGGGGGTACTGGTACCACCCCGGAGTACCGTAGAGGGTTACGGGTACTACCACGCAGTACCGAGTGGGGGTACCGGTACTACCCCGGAGCGTCGGGAAGGGACGCCAGGCTTAAGCAGGTGCAACAGGTAGGGATACCAGGCCTACCCTGGGGGCTCAGGAAGGGAGGCCGGGTCTAACAGGGCGCTCACATAGGGACAACAGGTGAACTCCGGCGCATCACAAAGGTTTCCGGTACAACCCCATAGTACTGTTGGGGGAACAGGTTCTATCCCGGAACGTCGGGGAGGGACACCGGGCCTAATGCAGAAGGTTAGGTAGTAAGGGCGAGTCTAACCCCGCCCGCCCGTAGGGACAGCAGTTGTACCCTGTAGTAGTGAGTGGGGGTACTGGTACCACCCCGGAGTGCCGAGTGGTGGTACCGGTACTACCCCGGAGCGCCGGTTGCGGGTACTGGTACCACCCCGGACTACCGATGAGGGTTACGGGTACCACCCCGGAGTACCTGGTGGGAGTACTGGTACCACCCCGGAGTACCAATGAGGATTGCGGGTACTACCACGGAGTACCGAGTGGGGGTACCGGTACGACCCCGGAGCGTCGGGAAGGGACGCCAGGCTTAAGCAGGTGCACCAGGTAGAGATACTAGGCCTACCCTGGGGGCTCAGGAAGGGAGGCCGGGTCTAACAGGGCACGCCCGTAGGGACAACAGGTGAACTCCGGCGCATCACAAAGGTTTCCGGTACAACCCCATAGTACTGTTGGGGGAACAGGTTCTATCCCGGAACGTTGGGGAGGGACACCGGGCCTAACGCGGAGGGTCAGATAGAAAGGGCGGGTCTCACCCCGTGCAGCAGTATGGACAGCAGTTGTACCCTGTAGTAGTGGGTGGGGGTACTGGTACCACCCCGGAGTACCGATGAGGGTTACGGGTACTACCCCGGAGTACCTGGTGGGAGTACTGGTACCACCCCAGAGTACCGTAGAGGGTTACGGGTACCACCCAGGAGCACCAGATGGGGGTACCAGTACTACCCCGGAGCGTCGGGAAGGGACGCCAGGCTTAAGCAGGTGCACCAGGTAGGGATACCAGGCCTACCCTGGGGGCTCAGGAAGGGAGGCCGGGTCTAACAGGGCGCGCCCGTAGGGACAAGAGGTGAACTCCGGCGCATCACAAAGGTTTCCGGTACAACCCCATAGCACTGTTGGGGGAACAGGTTCTATCCCGGAACGTCGGGGAGGGACACCGGGCCTAACGTGGTGGGTGAGATAGAAAGGTCGGGTGTAACCCCGCGCGCCCGTAGGGACAGCAGTTGTACCCTGTAGTAGTGGGTGGGGGTACTGGTACCACCCCAGAGTACCGATGAGGGTTACGGGTACTACCACGGAGTACCGAGTGGGGGTACCGGTACTACCCCGGAGCGTCGGGAAGGGACGCCAGGCTTAAGCAGGTCCACCAGGTAGGGATACCAGGCCTACCCTGGGGGCTCAGGAAGGGAGGCCGGGTCTAACAGGGCGCTCCCATAGGGACAACAGGGGAACTCCAGCGCATCACAAAGGTTTCCGGTACAACCCCATAGTACTGTTGGGGGAACAGGTTCTATCGCAGAACGTCGGGGAGGGACACCGGGCCTAATGCAGAAGGTTAGGTAGTAAGGGCGAGTCTAACCCCGCCCGCCCGTAGGGACAGCAGTTGTACCCTGTAGTAGTGAGTGGGGGTACTGGTACCACCCCGGAGTGCCGAGTGGTGGTACCGGTACTACCCCGGAGCGCCGGTTGCGGGTATTGGTACCACCCCGGACTACCGATGAGGGTTATGGGTACTACCCCGGAGTACCTGGTGGGAGTACTGGTACCACCCCGGAGTACCAATGAGGATTGCGGGTACTACCACGGAGTACCGAGTGGGGGTACCGGTACTACCCCGGAGCGTCGGGAAGGGACGCCAGGCTTAAGCAGGTGCACCAGGTAGGGATACCAGGCCTACCCTGGGGGCTCAGGAAAGGAGGCCGGGTCTAAAGGGCGCGCCCGTAGGGACAACAGGTGAACTCCGGCGCATCACAAAGGTTTCCGGTACAACCCCATAGTCCTGTTGGGGGAACAGGTTCTATCCCGGAACGTCGGGGAGGGACACCGGGCCTAATGCAGAGGGTTAGGTAGTAAGGGCGAGTCTAACATCGCGCGCCCATAGGGACAGCAGTTGTACCCTGTAGTACTGGGTGGGGGTACTGGTACCACCCCGGAGTGCCGAGTGGTGGTACCGGTACTACCCCGGAGCGCCGGTTGCGGGTACTGGTACCACCCCGGACTACCGATGAGGGTTACGGGTGCTACCACGGTGTACCGTTTGGGGGTACCGGTACTACCCCGTAGTACCGATGAGGATTACGGTTACTATGACGGAGCACCGAGTGGGGGTACCGGTACTACCCCGGAGCGTCGGGAAGGGACGCCAGGCTTAAGCAGGTGCACCAGGTAGGGATACCAGGCCTACCCTGGGGGCTCAGGAAGGGAGGCCGGGTCTAACAGGGCGCGCCCGTAGGGACAAGAGGTGAACTCCGGCGCATCACAAAGGTTTCCGGTACAACCCCATAGTACTGTTGGGGGAACAGGTTCTATCCCGGAACGTCGGCGAGGGACACCGGGCCTAACGTGGTGGGTGAGATAGAAAGGTCGGGTGTAACCCCGCGCGCCCGTAGGGACAGCAGTTGTACCCTGTAGTAGTGGGTGGGGGTACTGGTACCACCCCGGAGTACCGATGAGGGTTATGGGTACTACCCCGGAGTACCTGGTGGGAGTACTGGTACCACCCCAGAGTACCGTAGAGGGTTACGGGTACTACCACGGAGTACCGAGTGGTGGTACCGGTACTACCCCGGAGCGCCGGTTGCGGTTACTGGTACCACCCCGGAGTACCGATGAGGGTTACGGGTGCTACCCCGGAGTACCGTTTGGGGGTACCGGTACTACCCCGTAGTACCGATGAGGGTTACGGTTACTACGACGGAGCACCGAGTGGGGGTACCGGTACTACCCCGGAGCGTCGGGAAGGGACGCCAGGCTTAAGCAGGTGCACCAGGTAGGGATACCAGGCCTACCCTGGGGGCTCAGGAAGGGAGGCCTGGTCTAACAGGGTGCGCCCGTAGGGACAACAGGTGAACTCCGGCGCATCACAGAGGCTTCCGGTACAACCCCATAGTCCTGTTGGGGGAACAGGTTCTATCCCGGAACGTCGGGTAGGGACACCGGGCCTAACGTGGTGGGTGAGATAGAAAGGTCGGGTGTAACCCCGCGCGCCCGTAGGGACAGCAGTTGTACCCTGTAGTAGTGGGTGGGGGTACTGGTACCACCCCGGAGTACCGTAGAGGGTTACGGGTACTACCACGGAGTACCGAGTGGGGGTACCGGTACTACCCCGGAGCGTCGGGAAGGGACGCCAGGCTTAAGCAGGTGCACCAGGTAGGGATACCAGGCCTACCCTGGGGGCTCAGGAAGGGAGGCCGGGTCTAACAGGGCGCTCACATAGGGACAACAGGTGAACTCTGGCGCATCACAAAGGTTTCCGGTACAACCCCATAGTACTGTTGGGGGAACAGGTTCTATCCCGGAACGTCGGGGAGGGACACCGGGCCTAATGCAGAAGGTTAGGTAGTAAGGGCGAGTCTAACCCCGCCCGCCCGTAGGGACAGCAGTTGTACCCTGTAGTAGTGAGTGGGGGTACTGGTACCACCCCGGAGTGCCGAGTGGTGGTACCGGTACTACCCCGGAGCGCCGGTTGCGGGTACTGGTACCACCCCGGACTACCGATGAGGGTTATGGGTACTACCCCGGAGTACCTGGTGGGAGTACTGGTACCACCCCGGAGTACCGATGAGGATTGCGGGTACTACCACGGAGTAGCGAGTGGGGGTACCGGTACTACCCCGGAGCGTCGGGAAGGGACGCCAGGCTTAAGCAGGTGCACCAGGTAGGGATACCAGGCCTACCCTGGGGGCTCAGGAAAGGAGGCCGGGTCTAAAGGGCGCGCCCGTAGGGACAACAGGTGAACTCCGGCGCATCACAAAGGTTGCCGGTACAACCCCATAGTCCTGTTGGGGGAACAGGTTCTATCCCGGAACGTCGGGTAGGGACACCGGGCCTATAATGCAGAGGGTCAGGTAGTAAGGGCGAGTCTAACCCCGCGCGCCCGTAGGGACAGCAGTTGTACCCTGTAGTACTGGGTGGGGGTACTGGTACCACCCCGGAGTACCGATGAGGGTTACGGGTACTACCCCGGAGTACCTGGTGGGAGTACTGGTACCACCCCAGAGTACCGTAGAGGGTTACGGGTACTACCACGGAGTACCGAGTGGGGGTACCGGTACTACCCCGGAGCGCCGGTTGCGGGTACTGGTACCACCCCGGAGTACCGATGAGGGTTACGGGTGCTACCACGGTGTACCGTTTGGGGGTACCGGTACTACCCCGTAGTACCGATGAGGATTACGGTTACTACGACGGAGCACCGAGTGGGGGTACCGGTACTACCCCGGAGCGTCGGGAAGGGACGCCAGGCTTAAGCAGGTGCACCAGGTAGGGATACCAGGCCTACCCTGGGGGCTCAGGAAGGGAGGCCGGGTCTAACAGGGCGCGCCCGTAGGGACAACAGGTGAACTCTGGCGCATCACTAAGGTTTCCGGTACAACCCCATAGTACTGTTGGGGGAACAGGTTCTATCCCGGAACGTCAGGGAGGGACACCGGGCCTAATGCAGAAGGTTAGGTAGTAAGGGCGAGTCTAACCCCGCCCGCCCGTAGGGACAGCAGTTGTACCCTGTAGTACTGGGTGGGGGTACTGGTACCACCCCGGAGTTCCGAGTGGTGGTACCGGTACTACCCCGGAGCGCCGGTTGCGGGTACTGGTACCACCCCGGAGTACCGATGAGGGTTACGGGTGCTACCCCGGAGTACCTGGTGGGAGTACTGGTACCACCCCGGAGTACCGATGAGGATTGCGGGTACTACCACGGAGTACCGAGTGGGGGTACCGGTACTACCCCGGAGCGTCGGGAAGGGACGCCAGGCTTAAGCAGGTGCACCAGGTAGGGATACCAGGCCTACCCTGGGGGCTCAGGAAGGGAGGCCGGGTCTAAAGGGCGCGCCCGTAGGGACAACAGGTGAACTCCGGCGCATCACAAAGGTTTCCGGTACAACCCCATAGTACTGTTGGGGGAACAGGTTCTATCCCGGAACGTTGGGGAGGGACACCGGGCCTAATGCAGAAGGTTAGGTAGTAAGGGCGAGTCTAACCCCGCCCGCCCGTAGGGACAGCAGTTGTACCCTGTAGTACTGGGTGGGGGTACTGGTACCACCCCGGAGTGCCGAGTGGTGGTACCGGTACTACCCCGGAGCGCCGGTTGCGGGTACTGGTACCACCCCGGAGTACCGATGAGGGTTACGGGTGCTACCCCGGAGTACCTGGTGGGAGTACTGGTACCACCCCGGAGTACCGATGAGGGTTACGGGTGCTACCCCGGAGTACCTGGTGGGAGTACTGGTACCACCCCGGAGTACCGATGAGGATTGCGGGTACTACCACGGAGTACCGAGTGGGGGTACCGGTACTACCCCGGAGCGTCGGGAAGGGACGCCAGGCTTAAGCAGGTGCACCAGGTAGGGATACCAGGCCTACCCTGGGGGCTCAGGAAGGGAGGCCGGGTCTAACAGGGCGCGCCCGTAGGGACAAGAGGTGAACTCCGGCGCATCACAAAGGTTTCCGGTACAACCCCATAGCACAGTTGGGGGAACAGGTTCTATCCCGGAACGTCGGGGAGGGACACCGGGCCTAACGTGGTGGGTGAGATAGAAAGGTCGGGTGTAACCCCGCGCGCCCGTAGGGACAGCAGTTGTACCCTGTAGTAGTGGGTGGGGGTACTGGTACCACCCCAGAGTACCGATGAGGGTTACGGGTACTACCACGGAGTACCGAGTGGGGGTACCGGTACTACCCCGGAGCGTCGGGAAGGGACGCCAGGCTTAAGCAGGTCCACCAGGTAGGGATACCAGGCCTACCCTGGGGGCTCAGGAAGGGAGGCCGGGTCTAACAGGGCGCTCCCATAGGGACAACAGGGGAACTCCGGCGCATCACAAAGGTTTCCGGTACAACCCCATAGTACTGTTGGGGGAACAGGTTCTATCGCGGAACGTCGGGGAGGGACACCGGGCCTAATGCAGAAGGTTAGGTAGTAAGGGCGAGTCTAACCCCGCCCGCCCGTAGGGACAGCAGTTGTACCCTGTAGTAGTGAGTGGGGGTACTGGTACCACCCCGGAGTGCCGAGTGGTGGTACCGGTACTACCCCGGAGCGCCGGTTGCGGGTACTGGTACCACCGCGGAGTACCGATGAGGGTTACGGGTGCTACCCCGGAGTACCTGGTGGGAGTACTGGTACCACCCCGGAGTACCGATGAGGATTGCGGGTACTACCACGGAGTACCGAGTGGGGGTACCGGTACTACCCCGGAGCGTCGGGAAGGGACGCCAGGCTTAAGCAGGTGCACCAGGTAGGGATACCAGGCCTACCCTGGGGGCCCAGGAAGGGAGGCCGGGTCTAACAGGGCGCGCCCGTAGGGACAACAGGTGAACTCCGGCGCATCACAAAGGTTTCCGGTACAACCCCATAGTACTGTTGGGGGAACAGGTTCTATCCCGGAACGTCGGGGAGGGACACCGGGCCTAACGTGGTGGGTGAGATAGAAAGGTCGGGTGTAACCCCGCGCGCCCGTAGGGACAGCAGTTGTACCCTGTAGTAGTGGGTGGGGGTACTGGTACCACCCCGGAGTACCGATGAGGGTTATGGGTACTACCCCGGAGTACCTGGTGGGAGTACTGGTACCACCCCAGAGTACCGTAGAGGGTTACGGGTACTACCACGGAGTACCGAGTGGGGCTACCGGTATGACCCCGGAGCATCGGGAAGGGACGCCAGGCTTAAGCAGGTGCACCAGGTAGGGATACCAGGCCTACCCTGGGGGCTCAGGAAGGGAGGCCGGGTCTAAAGGGCGCGCCCGTAGGGACAACAGGTGAACTCCGGCGCATCACAAAGGTTTCCGGTACAACCCCATAGTACTGTTGGGGGAACAGGTTCTATCCCGGAACGTCGGGGAGGGACACCGGGCCTAATGCAGAAGGTTAGGTAGTAAGGGCGAGTCTAACCCCGCCGGCCCGTAGGGACAGCAGTTGTACCCTGTAGTACTGGGTGGGGGTACTGGTACCACCCCGGAGTGCCGAGTGGTGGTACTGGTACTACCCCGGTGCGCCGGTTGCGGGTACCGGTACCACCCCGGAGTACCGATGAGGGTTACGGGTGCTACCCCGGAGTACCTGGTGGGAGTACTGGTACCACCCCGGAGTACCGATGAGGATTGCGGGTACTACCACGGAGTACCGAGTGGGGGTACCGGTACTACCCCGGAGCGTCGGGAAGGGACTCCAGGCTTAAGCAGGTGCACCAGGTAGGGATACCAGGCCTACCCTGGGGGCTCAGGAAAGGAGGCCGGGTCTAAAGGGCGCGCCCATAGGGACAACAGGTGAACTCCGGCGCATCACAAAAGTTGCCGGTACAACCCCATAGTCCTGTTGGGGGAACAGGTTCTATCCCGGAACGTCGGGTAGGGACACCGGGCCTATAATGCAGAGGGTCAGGTAGTAAGGGCGAGTCTAACCCCGCGCGCCCGTAGGGACAGCAGTTGTACCCTGTAGTACTGGGTGGGGGTACTGATACCACCCTGGAGTTCCGAGTGGTGGTACCGGTACTATCCCGGAGCGCCGGTTGCGGGTACCGGTACCACCCCGGAGTACCGATGAGGGTTACAGGTGCTACCCCGGAGTACCTGGTGGGAGTACTGGTACCACCCCGGAGTACCGATGAGGGTTACGGGTGCTACCCCGGAGTACCTGGTGGGAGTACTGGTACCACCCCGGAGTACCGATGAGGATTGCGGGTACTACCACGGAGTACCGAGTGGGGGTACCGGTACTACCCCGGAGCGTCGGGAAGGGACGCCAGGCTTAAGCAGGTGCACCAGGTAGGGATACCAGGCCTACCCTGGGGGCTCAGGAAGGGAGGCCGGGTCTAACAGGGCGCGCCCGTAGGGACAAGAGGTGAACTCCGGCGCATCACAAAGGTTTCCGGTACAACCCCATAGCACTGTTGGGGGAACAGGTTCTATCCCGGAACGTCGGGGAGGGACACCGGGCCTAACGTGGTGGGTGAGATAGAAAGGTCGGGTGTAACCCCGCGCGCCCGTAGGGACAGCAGTTGTACCCTGTAGTAGTGGGTGGGGGTACTGGTACCACCCCAGAGTACCGATGAGGGTTACGGGTACTACCACGGAGTACCGAGTGGGGGTACCGGTACTACCCCGGAGCGTCGGGAAGGGACGCCAGGCTTAAGCAGGTCCACCAGGTAGGGATACCAGGCCTACCCTGGGGGCTCAGGAAGGGAGGCCGGGTCTAACAGGGCGCTCCCATAGGGACAACAGGTGAACTCCGGCGCATCACAAAGGTTTCCGGTACAACCCCATAGTACTGTTGGGGGAACAGGTTCTATCGCGGAACGTCGGGGAGGGACACCGGGCCTAATGCAGAAGGTTAGGTAGTAAGGGCGAGTCTAACCCCGCCCGCCCGTAGGGACAGCAGTTGTACCCTGTAGTAGTGAGTGGGGGTACTGGTACCACCCCGGAGTGCCGAGTGGTGGTACCGGTACTACCCCGGAGCGCCGGTTGCGGGTATTGGTACCACCCCGGACTACCGATGAGGGTTATGGGTACTACCCCGGAGTACCTGGTGGGAGTACTGGTACCACCCCGGAGTACCGATGAGGATTGCGGGTACTACCACGGAGTACCGAGTGGGGGTACCGGTACTACCCCGGAGCGTCGGGAAGGGACGCCAAGCTTAAGCAGGTGCACCAGGTAGGGATACCAGGCCTACCCTGGGGGCTCAGGAAGGGAGGCCGGGTCTAACAGGGCGCGCCCGTAGGGACAAGAGGTGAACTCCGGCGCATCACAAAGGTTTCCGGTACAACCCCATAGTACTGTTGGGGGAACAGGTTCTATCCCGGAACGTCGGCGAGGGACACCGGGCCTAACGTGGTGGGTGAGATAGAAAGGTCGGGTGTAACCCCGCGCGCCCGTAGGGACAGCAGTTGTACCCTGTAGTAGTGGGTGGGGGTACTGGTACCACCCCGGAGTACCGATGAGGGTTATGGGTACTACCCCGGAGTACCTGGTGGGAGTACTGGTACCACCCCAGAGTACCGTAGAGGGTTACGGGTACTACCACGGAGTACCGAGTGGTGGTACCGGTACTACCCCGGAGCGCCGGTTGCGGTTACTGGTACCACCCTGGAGTACCGATGAGGGTTACGGGTGCTACCCCGGAGTACCGTTTGGGGGTACCGGTACTACCCCGTAGTACAGATGAGGGTTACGGTTACTACGACGGAGCACCGAGTGGGGGTACCGGTACTACCCCGGAGTGTCGGGAAGGGACGCCAGGCTTAAGCAGGTGCACCAGGTAGGGATACCAGGCCTACCCTGGGGGCTCAGGAAGGGAGGCCGGGTCTAACAGGGCACTCACATAGGGACAACAGGTGAACTCCGGCGCATCACAAAGGTTTCCGGTACAACCCCATAGTACTGTTGGGGGAACAGGTTCTATCCCGGAACGTCGGGGAGGGACACCGGGCCTAATGCAGAAGGTTAGGTAGTAAGGGCGAGTCTAACCCCGCCCGCCCGTAGGGACAGCAGTTGTACCCTGTAGTAGTGAGTGGGGGTACTGGTACCACCCCGGAGTGCCGAGTGGTGGTACCGGTACTACCCCGGAGCGCCGGTTGCGGGTACTGGTACCACCCCGGACTACCGATGAGGGTTACGGGTGCTACCCCGGAGTACCTGGTGGGAGTACTGGTACCACCCCGGAGTACCGATGAGGAATGCGGGTACTACCACGGAGTACCGAGTGGGGGTACCGGTACTACCCCGGAGCGTCGGGAAGGGACGCCAGGCTTAAGCAGGTGCACCAGTTAGGGATACCAGGCCTACCTTGGGGGCTCAGGAAAGGAGGCCGGGTCTAAAGGGCGCGCCCGTAGGGACAACAGGTGAACTCCGGCGCATCACAAAGGTTGCCGGTACAACCCCATAGTCCTGTTGGGGGAACAGGTTCTATCCCGGAACGTCGGGTAGCGACACCGGGCCTATAATGCAGAGGGTCAGGTAGTAAGGGCGAGTCTAACCCCGCGCGCCCGTAGGGACAGCAGTTGTACCCTGTAGTACTGGGTGGGGGTACTGGTACCACCCCGGAGTACCGATGAGGGTTACGGGTACTACCCCGGAGTACCTGGTGGGAGTACTGGTACCACCCCAGAGTACCGTAGAGGGTTACGGGTACTACCACGGAGTACCGAGTGGGGGTACCGGTACGACCCCGGAGCGTCGGGAAGGGACGCCAGGCTTAAGCAGGTGCACCAGGTAGAGATACCAGGCCTACCCTGGGGGCTCAGGAAGGGAGGCCGGGTCTAACAGGGCACGCCCGTAGGGACAACAGGTGAACTCCGGCGCATCACAAAGGTTTCCGGTACAACCCCATAGTACTGTTGGGGGAACAGGTTCTATCCCGGAACGTTGGGGAGGGACACCGGGCCTAACGCGGAGGGTCAGATAGAAAGGGCGGGTCTCACCCCGCGCAGCAGTAGGGACAGCAGTTGTACCCTGTAGTAGTGGGTGGGGGTACTGGTACCACCCCGGAGTACCGATGAGGGTTACGGGTACTACCCCGGAGTACCTGGTGGGAGTACTGGTACCACCCCAGAGTACCGTAGAGGGTTACGGGTACCACCCAGGAGCACCAGGTGGGGGTACCGGTACTACCCTGGATCGCCGGGAAGGGACGCCAGGCTTAAGCAGGTGCACCAGGTAGGGATACCAGGCCTACCCTGGGGGCTCAGGAAGGGAGGCCGGGTCTAACAGGGCGCGCCCGTAGGGACAAGAGGTGAACTCCGGCGCATCACAAAGGTTTCCGGTACAACCCCATAGCACTGTTGGGGGAACAGGTTCTATCCCGGAACGTCGGGGAGGGACACCGGGCCTAACGTGGTGGGTGAGATAGAAAGGTCGGGTGTAACCCCGCGCGCCCGTAGGGACAGCAGTTGTACCCTGTAGTAGTGGGTGGGGGTACTGGTACCACCCCGGAGTACCGATGAGGGTTATGGGTACTACCCCGGAGTACCTGGTGGGAGTACTGGTACCACCCCGGAGTACCGATGAGGATTGCGGGTACTACCACGGAGTACTGAGTGGGGGTACCGGTACTACCCCGGAGCGTCGGGAAGGGACGCCAGGCTTAAGCAGGTGCACCAGGTAGGGATACCAGGCCTACCCTGTGGGCTCAGGAAAGGAGGCCGGGTCTAAAGGGCGCGCCCGTAGGGACAACAGGTGAACTCCGGCGCATCACAAAGGTTTCCGGTACAACCCCATAGTACTGTTGGGGGAACAGGTTCTATCCCGGAACGTTGGGGAGGGACACCGGGCCTAATGCAGAAGGTTAGGTAGTAAGGGCGAGTCTAACCCCGCCCGCCCGTAGGGACAGCAGTTGTACCCTGTAGTAGTGAGTGGGGGTACTGGTACCACCCCGGAGTGCCGAGTGGTGGTACCGGTACTACCCCGGAGCGCCGGTTGCGGGTACTGGTACCACCCCGGACTACCGATGAGGGTTACGGGTGCTACCACGGTGTACCGTTTTGGGGGTACCGGTACTACCCCGTAGTACCGATGAGGATTGCGGGTACTACGACGGAGTACCGAGTGGGGGTACCGGTACTACCCCGGAGCGTCGGGAAGGGACGCCAGGCTTAAGCAGGTGCACCAGGTAGGGATACCAGGCCTACCCTGGGGGCTCAGGAAGGGAGGCCGGGTCTAAAGGGCGCGCCCGTAGGGACAACAGGTGAACTCCGGCGCATCACAAAGGTTTCCGGTACAACCCCATAGTCCTGTTGGGGGAACAGGTTCTATCCCGGAACGTCGGGTAGGGACACCGGGCCTATAATGCAGAGGGTCAGGTAGTAAGGGCGAGTCTAACCCCGCGCGCCCGTAGGGACAGAAGTTGTACCCTGTAGTACTGGGTGGGGGTACTGGTACCACCCCGGAGTGCCGAGTGGTGGTACCGGTACTACCCCGGAGTACGTGGTGGGAGTACTGGTACCACCCCAGAGTACCGTAGAGGGTTACGGGTACCACCCAGGAGCACTAGGTGGGGGTACCGGTACTACCCCGGAGCGTCGGGAAGGGACGCCAGGCTTAAGCAGGTGCACCAGGTAGGGATACCAGGCCTACCTTGGGGGCTCACGAAGGGAGGCCGGGTCTAACAGGGCGCGCCCGTAGGGACAACAGATGAACTCCGGCGCATCACAAAGGTTTCCGGTACAACCCCATAGTACTGTTGGGGGAACAGGTTCTATCCCGGAACGTCGGGGAGGGACACCGGGCCTAACGTGGTGGGTGAGATAGAAAGGTCGGGTGTAACCCCGCGCGCCCGTAGGGACAGCAGTTGTACCCTGTAGTAGTGGGTGGGGGTACTGGTACCACCCCGGAGTACCGATGAGGGTTACGGGTACTACCCCGGAGTACCTGGTGGGAGTACTGGTACCACCCCAGAGTACCGTAGAGGGTTACGGGTACTACCACGGAGTACCGAGTGGGGGTACCGGTACTACCCCGGAGCGTCGGGAAGGGACGCCAGGCTTAAGCAGGTGCACCAGGTAGGGATACCAGGCCTACCCTGGGGGCTCAGGAAGGGAGGCCGGGACTAAAGGATGCGCCCGTAGGGACAAGAGGTGAACTCCGGCGCATCACAAAGGTTTCCGGTACAACCCCATAGTACTGTTGGGGGAACAGGTTCTATCCCGGAACGTCGGGGAGGGACACCGGGCCTAATGCAGAAGGTTAGGTAGTAAGGGCGAGTCTAACCCCGCCCGCCCGTAGGGACAGCAGTTGTACCCTGTAGTACTGGGTGGGGGTACTGGTACCACCCCGGAGTGCCGAGTGGTGGTACTGGTACTACCCCGGTGCGCCGGTTGCGGGTACCGGTACCACCCCGGAGTACCGATGAGGGTTACGGGTGCTACCCCGGAGTACCTGGTGGGAGTACTGGTACCACCCCGGAGTACCGATGAGGATTGCGGGTACTACCACGGAGTACCGAGTGGGGGTACCGGTACTACCCCGGAGCGTCGGGAAGGGACTCCAGGCTTAAGCAGGTGCACCAGGTAGGGATACCAGGCCTACCCTGGGGGCTCAGGAAAGGAGGCCGGGTCTAAAGGGCGCGCCCGTAGGGACAACAGGTGAACTCCGGAGCATCACAAAAGTTGCCGGTACAACCCCATAGTAATGTTGGGGGAACAGGTTCTATCCCGGAACGTTGGGGAGGGACACCGGGCCTATAATGCAGAGGGTCAGGTAGTAAGGGCGAGTCTAACCCCGCGCGCCCGTAGGGACAGCAGTTGTACCCTGTAGTACTGGGTGGGGGTACTGATACCACCCTGGAGTTCCGAGTGGTGGTACCGGTACTACCCCGGAGCGCCGGTTGCGGGTACCGGTACCACCCCGGAGTACCGATGAGGGTTACGGGTGCTACCCCGGAGTACCTGGTGGGAGTACTGGTACCACCCTGGAGTACCGATGAGGGTTACGGGTGCTACCCCGGAGTACCGTTTGGGGGTACCGGTACTACCCCGTAGT
Organism: Haliaeetus albicilla; assembly: GCF_947461875.1. Lineage (NCBI taxonomy): Eukaryota > Metazoa > Chordata > Aves > Accipitriformes > Accipitridae > Haliaeetus > Haliaeetus albicilla. Next base: position 16,076 of record NW_027212510.1, read on the forward strand.
ACAGATGAGGGTTACGGTTACTACGACGGAGCACCGAGTGGGGGTACCGGTACTACCCCGGAGTGTCGGGAAGGGACGCCAGGCTTAAGCAGGTGCACCAGGTAGGGATACCAGGCCTACCCTGGGGGCTCAGGAAGGGAGGCCGGGTCTAACAGGGCGCTCACATAGGGACAACAGGTGAACTCCGGCGCATCACAAAGGTTTCCGGTACAACCCCATAGTACTGTTGGGGGAACAGGTTCTATCCCGGAACGTCGGGGAGGGACACCGGGCCTAATGCAGAAGGTTAGGTAGTAAGGGCGAGTCTAACCCCGCCCGCCCGTAGGGACAGCAGTTGTACCCTGTAGTAGTGAGTGGGGGTACTGGTACCACCCCGGAGTGCCGAGTGGTGGTACCGGTACTACCCCGGAGCGCCGGTTGCGGGTACTGGTACCACCCCGGACTACCGATGAGGGTTACGGGTACTACCCCGGAGTACCTGGTGGGAGTACTGGTACCACCCCGGAGTACCAATGAGGAATGCGGGTACTACCACGGAGTACCGAGTGGGGGTACCGGTACTACCCCGGAGCGTCGGGAAGGGACGCCAGGCTTAAGCAGGTGCACCAGTTAGGGATACCAGGCCTACCTTGGGGGCTCAGGAAAGGAGGCCGGGTCTAAAGGGCGCGCCCGTAGGGACAACAGGTGAACTCCGGCGCATCACAAAGGTTGCCGGTACAACCCCATAGTCCTGTTGGGGGAACAGGTTCTATCCCGGAACGTCGGGTAGCGACACCGGGCCTATAATGCAGAGGGTCAGGTAGTAAGGGCGAGTCTAACCCCGCGCGCCCGTAGGGACAGCAGTTGTACCCTGTAGTACTGGGTGGGGGTACTGGTACCACCCCGGAGTACCGATGAGGGTTACGGGTACTACCCCGGAGTACCTGGTGGGAGTACTGGTACCACCCCAGAGTACCGTAGAGGGTTACGGGTACTACCACGGAGTACCGAGTGGGGGTACCGGTACGACCCCGGAGCGTCGGGAAGGGACGCCAGGCTTAAGCAGGTGCACCAGGTAGAGATACCAGGCCTACCCTGGGGGCTCAGGAAGGGAGGCCGGGTCTAACAGGGCACGCCCGTAGGGACAACAGGTGAACTCCGGCGCATCACAAAGGTTTCCGGTACAACCCCATAGTACTGTTGGGGGAACAGGTTCTATCCCGGAACGTTGGGGAGGGACACCGGGCCTAACGCGGAGGGTCAGATAGAAAGGGCGGGTCTCACCCCGCGCAGCAGTAGGGACAGCAGTTGTACCCTGTAGTAGTGGGTGGGGGTACTGGTACCACCCCGGAGTACCGATGAGGGTTACGGGTACTACCCCGGAGTACCTGGTGGGAGTACTGGTACCACCCCAGAGTACCGTAGAGGGTTACGGGTACCACCCAGGAGCACCAGGTGGGGGTACCGGTACTACCCTGGATCGCCGGGAAGGGACGCCAGGCTTAAGCAGGTGCACCAGGTAGGGATACCAGGCCTACCCTGGGGGCTCAGGAAGGGAGGCCGGGTCTAACAGGGCGCGCCCGTAGGGACAAGAGGTGAACTCCGGCGCATCACAAAGGTTTCCGGTACAACCCCATAGCACTGTTGGGGGAACAGGTTCTATCCCGGAACGTCGGGGAGGGACACCGGGCCTAACGTGGTGGGTGAGATAGAAAGGTCGGGTGTAACCCCGCGCGCCCGTAGGGACAGCAGTTGTACCCTGTAGTAGTGGGTGGGGGTACTGGTACCACCCCGGAGTACCGATGAGGGTTATGGGTACTACCCCGGAGTACCTGGTGGGAGTACTGGTACCACCCCGGAGTACCGATGAGGATTGCGGGTACTACCACGGAGTACCGAGTGGGGGTACCGGTACTACCCCGGAGCGTCGGGAAGGGACGCCAGGGTTAAGCAGGTTCACCAGGTAGGGATACCAGGCCTACCCTGGGGGCTCAGGAAAGGAGGCCGGGTCTAAAGGGCGCGCCCGTAGGGACAACAGGTGAACTCCGGCGCATCACAAAGGTTTCCGGTACAACCCCATAGTACTGTTGGGGGAACAGGTTCTATCCCGGAACGTTGGGGAGGGACACCGGGCCTAATGCAGAAGGTTAGGTAGTAAGGGCGAGTCTAACCCCGCCCGCCCGTAGGGACAGCAGTTGTACCCTGTAGTAGTGAGTGGGGGTACTGGTACCACCCCGGAGTGCCGAGTGGTGGTACCGGTACTACCCCGGAGCGCCGGTTGCGGGTACTGGTACCACCCCGGACTACCGATGAGGGTTACGGGTGCTACCACGGTGTACCGTTTTGGGGGTACCGGTACTACCCCGTAGTACCGATGAGGATTGCGGGTACTACGACGGAGTACCGAGTGGGGGTACCGGTACTACCCCGGAGCGTCGGGAAGGGACGCCAGGCTTAAGCAGGTGCACCAGGTAGGGATACCAGGCCTACCCTGGGGGCTCAGGAAGGGAGGCCGGGTCTAAAGGGCGCGCCCGTAGGGACAACAGGTGAACTCCGGCGCATCACAAAGGTTTCCGGTACAACCCCATAGTCCTGTTGGGGGAACAGGTTCTATCCCGGAACGTCGGGTAGGGACACCGGGCCTATAATGCAGAGGGTCAGGTAGTAAGGGCGAGTCTAACCCCGCGCGCCCGTAGGGACAGAAGTTGTACCCTGTAGTACTGGGTGGGGGTACTGGTACCACCCCGGAGTGCCGAGTGGTGGTACCGGTACTACCCCGGAGTACGTGGTGGGAGTACTGGTACCACCCCAGAGTACCGTAGAGGGTTACGGGTACCACCCAGGAGCACTAGGTGGGGGTACCGGTACTACCCCGGAGCGTCGGGAAGGGACGCCAGGCTTAAGCAGGTGCACCAGGTAGGGATACCAGGCCTACCTTGGGGGCTCACGAAGGGAGGCCGGGTCTAACAGGGCGCGCCCGTAGGGACAACAGGTGAACTCCGGCGCATCACAAAGGTTTCCGGTACAACCCCATAGTACTGTTGGGGGAACAGGTTCTATCCCGGAACGTCGGGGAGGGACACCGGGCCTAACGTGGTGGGTGAGATAGAAAGGTCGGGTGTAACCCCGCGCGCCCGTAGGGACAGCAGTTGTACCCTGTAGTAGTGGGTGGGGGTACTGGTACCACCCCGGAGTACCGATGAGGGTTACGGGTACTACCCCGGAGTACCTGGTGGGAGTACTGGTACCACCCCGGAGTACCGATTAGGATTGCGGGTACTACCACGGAGTACCGAGTGGGGGTACCGGTACTACCCCGGAGCGTCGGGAAGGGACGCCAGGCTTAAGCAGGTGCACCAGGTAGGGATACCAGGCCTACCCTGGGGGCTCAGGAAGGGAGGCCGGGTCTAACAGGGCGCGCCCCTAGGGACAACAGGTGAACTCTGGCGCATCACAAAGGTTTCCGGTACAACCCCATAGTACTGTTGGGGGAACAGGTTCTATCCCGGAACGTCGGGGAGGGACACCGGGCCTAATGCAGAAGGTTAGGTAGTAAGGGCGAGTCTAACCCCGCGCGCCCGTAGGGACAGCAGTTGTACCCTGTAGTACTGGGTGGGGGTACTGGTACCACCCCGGAGTGCCGAGTGGTGGTACCGGTACTACCCCGGAGCGCCGGTTGCGGGTACCGGTACCACCCCGGAGTACCGATGAGGGTTACGGGTGCTACCCCGGAGTACCTGGTGGGAGTACTGGTACCACCCCGGAGTACCGATGAGGATTGCGGGTACTACCACGGAGTACCGAGTGGGGGTACCGGTACTACCCCGGAGCGTCGGGAAGGGACTCCAGGCTTAAGCAGGTGCACCAGGTAGGGATACCAGGCCTACCCTGGGGGCTCAGGAAAGGAGGCCGGGTCTAAAGGGCGCGCCCGTAGGGACAATAGGTGAACTCCGGCGCATCACAAAGGTTGCCGGTGCAACCCCATAGTCCTGTTGGGGGAACAGGTTCTATCCCGTAACGTCGGGTAGGGACACCGGGCCTATAATGCAGAGGGTCAGGTAGTAAGGGCGAGTCTAACCCCGCGCGCCCGTAGGGACAGCAGTTGCACCCTGTAGTAGTGGGTGGGGGTACTGATACCACCCTGGAGTTCCGAGTGGTGGTACCGGTACTACCCCGGAGCGCCGGTTGCGGGTACCGGTACCACCCCGGACTACCGATGAGGGTTACGGGTGCTACCCCGGAGTACCTGGTGGGAGTACTGGTACCACCCCGGAGTACCGATGAGGGTTACGGGTGCTACCCCGGAGTACCTGGTGGGAGTACTGGTACCACCCCGGAGTACCGATGAGGATTGTGGGTACTACCACGGAGTACCGAGTGGGGGTACCGGTACTACCCCGGAGCGTCGGGAAGGGACGCCAGGCTTAAGCAGGTGCACCAGGTAGGGATACCAGGCCTACCCTGGGGGCTCAGGAAGGGAGGCCGGGTCTAACAGGGTGCGCCCGTAGGGACAACAGGTGATCTCCGGCGCATCACAGAGGCTTCCGGTACAACCCCATAGTCCTGTTGGGGGAACAGGTTCTATCCCGGAACGTCGGGTAGGGACACCGGGCCTAATGCAGAAGGTTAGGTAGTAAGGGTGAGTCTAACCCCGCCCGCCCGTAGGGACAGCAGTTGTACCCTGTAGTACTGGGTGGGGGTACTGGTACCACCCTGGAGTTCCGAGTGGTGGTACCGGTACTACCCCGGAGGGCCGGTTGCGGGTACCGGTACCACCCCGGAGTACCGATGAGGGTTACGGGTGCTACCCCGGAGTACCTGGTGGGAGTACTGGTACCACCCCGGAGTACCGTAGAGGGTTACGGTTACTACGACGGAGTACCGAGTGGGGGTACCGGTACTACCCCGGAGCGTCGGGAAGGGACGCCAGGCTTAAGCAGGTGCACCAGGTAGGGATACCAGGCCTACCCTGGGGGCTCAGGAAAGGAGGCCGGGTCTAAAGGGCGCGCCCGTAGGGACAACAGGTGAACTCCGGCGCATCACAAAGGTTTCCGGTACAACCCCATAGTACTGTTGGGGGAACAGGTTCTATCCCGGAACGTTGGGGAGGGACACCGGGCCTAATGCAGAAGGTTAGGTAGTAAGGGCGAGTCTAACCCCGCCCGCCCGTAGGGACAGCAGTTGTACCCTGTAGTAGTGAGTGGGGGTACTGGTACCACCCCGGAGTGCCGAGTGGTGGTACCGGTACTACCCCGGAGCGCCGGTTGCGGGTACTGGTACCACCCCGGACTACCGATGAGGGTTACGGGTGCTACCACGGTGTACCGTTTTGGGGGTACCGGTACTACCCCGTAGTACCGATGAGGATTGCGGGTACTACGACGGAGTACCGAGTGGGGGTACCGGTACTACCCCGGAGTACGTGGTGGGAGTACTGGTACCACCCCAGAGTACCGTAGAGGGTTACGGGTACCACCCAGGAGCACTAGGTGGGGGTACCGGTACTACCCCGGAGCGTCGGGAAGGGACGCCAGGCTTAAGCAGGTGCACCAGGTAGGGATACCAGGCCTACCTTGGGGGCTCACGAAGGGAGGCCGGGTCTAACAGGGCGTGCCCGTAGGGACAACAGGTGAACTCCGGCGCATCACAAAGGTTTCCGGTACAACCCCATAGTACTGTTGGGGGAACAGGTTCTATCCCGGAACGTCGGGGAGGGACACCGGGCCTAACGTGGTGGGTGAGATAGAAAGGTCGGGTGTAACCCCGCGCGCCCGTAGGGACAGCAGTTGTACCCTGTAGTAGTGGGTGGGGGTACTGGTACCACCCCGGAGTACCGATGAGGGTTACGGGTACTACCCCGGAGTACCTGGTGGGAGTACTGGTACCACCCCAGAGTACCGTAGAGGGTTACGGGTACTACCACGGAGTACCGAGTGGGGGTACCGGTACTACCCCGGAGCGTCGGGAAGGGACGCCAGGCTTAAGCAGGTGCACCAGGTAGGGATACCAGGCCTACCCTGGGGGCTCAGGAAGGGAGGCCGGGTCTAAAGGATGCGCCCGTAGGGACAAGAGGTGAACTCCGGCGCATCACAAAGGTTTCCGGTACAACCCCATAGTACTGTTGGGGGAACAGGTTCTATCCCGGAACGTCGGGGAGGGACACCGGGCCTAATGCAGAAGGTTAGGTAGTAAGGGCGAGTCTAACCCCGCCCGCCCGTAGGGACAGCAGTTGTACCCTGTAGTACTGGGTGGGGGTACTGGTACCACCCCGGAGTGCCGAGTGGTGGTACTGGTACTACCCCGGTGCGCCGGTTGCGGGTACCGGTACCACCCCGGAGTACCGATGAGGGTTACGGGTGCTACCCCGGAGTACCTGGTGGGAGTACTGGTACCACCCCGGAGTACCGATGAGGATTGCGGGTACTACCACGGAGTACCGAGTGGGGGTACCGGTACTACCCCGGAGCGTCGGGAAGGGACTCCAGGCTTAAGCAGGTGCACCAGGTAGGGATACCAGGCCTACCCTGGGGGCTCAGGAAAGGAGGCCGGGTCTAAAGGGCGCGCCCGTAGGGACAACAGGTGAACTCCGGAGCATCACAAAAGTTGCCGGTACAACCCCATAGTAATGTTGGGGGAACAGGTTCTATCCCGGAACGTTGGGGAGGGACACCGGGCCTATAATGCAGAGGGTCAGGTAGTAAGGGCGAGTCTAACCCCGCGCGCCCGTAGGGACAGCAGTTGTACCCTGTAGTACTGGGTGGGGGTACTGATACCACCCTGGAGTTCCGAGTGGTGGTACCGGTACTACCCCGGAGCGCCGGTTGCGGGTACCGGTACCACCCCGGAGTACCGATGAGGGTTACGGGTGCTACCCCGGAGTACCTGGTGGGAGTACTGGTACCACCCCGGAGTACCGATGAGGGTTACGGGTGCTACCCCGGAGTACCTGGTGGGAGTACTGGTACCACCCCGGAGTACCGATGAGGATTGCGGGTACTACCACGGAGTACCGAGTGGGGGTACCGGTACTACCCCGGAGCGTCGGGAAGGGACGCCAGGCTTAAGCAGGTGCACCAGGTAGGGATACCAGGCCTACCCTGGGGGCTCAGGAAGGGAGGCCGGGTCTAACAGGGCGCGCCCCTAGGGACAACAGGTGAACTCTGGCGCATCACAAAGGTTTCCGGTACAACCCCATAGTACTGTTGGGGGAACAGGTTCTATCCCGGAACGTCGGGGAGGGACACCGGGCCTAATGCAGAAGGTTAGGTAGTAAGGGCGAGTCTAACCCCGCGCGCCCGTAGGGACAGCAGTTGTACCCTGTAGTACTGGGTGGGGGTACTGGTACCACCCCGGAGTGCCGAGTGGTGGTACCGGTACTACCCCGGAGCGCCGGTTGCGGGTACCGGTACCACCCCGGAGTACCGATGAGGGTTACGGGTGCTACCCCGGAGTACCTGGTGGGAGTACTGGTACCACCCCGGAGTACCGATGAGGATTGCGGGTACTACCACGGAGTACCGAGTGGGGGTACCGGTACTACCCCGGAGCGTCGGGAAGGGACTCCAGGCTTAAGCAGGTGCACCAGGTAGGGATACCAGGCCTACCCTGGGGGCTCAGGAAAGGAGGCCGGGTCTAAAGGGCGCGCCCGTAGGGACAACAGGTGAACTCCGGCGCATCACAAAGGTTGCCGGTGCAACCCCATAGTCCTGTTGGGGGAACAGGTTCTATCCCGTAACGTCGGGTAGGGACACCGGGCCTATAATGCAGAGGGTCAGGTAGTAAGGGCGAGTCTAACCCCGCGCGCCCGTAGGGACAGCAGTTGCATCCTGTAGTAGTGGGTGGGGGTACTGATACCACCCTGGAGTTCCGAGTGGTGGTACCGGTACTACCCCGGAGCGCCGGTTGCGGGTACCGGTACCACCCCGGACTACCGATGAGGGTTACGGGTGCTACCCCGGAGTACCTGGTGGGAGTACTGGTACCACCCCGGAGTACCGATGAGGGTTACGGGTGCTACCCCGGAGTACCTGGTGGGAGTACTGGTACCACCCCGGAGTACCGATGAGGATTGTGGGTACTACCACGGAGTACCGAGTGGGGGTACCGGTACTACCCCGGAGCGTCGGGAAGGGACGCCAGGCTTAAGCAGGTGCACCAGGTAGGGATACCAGGCCTACCCTGGGGGCTCAGGAAGGGAGGCCGGGTCTAACAGGGTGCGCCCGTAGGGACAACAGGTGATCTCCGGCGCATCACAGAGGCTTCCGGTACAACCCCATAGTCCTGTTGGGGGAACAGGTTCTATCCCGGAACGTCGGGTAGGGACACCGGGCCTAATGCAGAAGGTTAGGTAGTAAGGGCGAGTCTAACCCCGCCCGCCCGTAGGGACAGCAGTTGTACCCTGTAGTACTGGGTGGGGGTACTGGTACCACCCTGGAGTTCCGAGTGGTGGTACCGGTACTACCCCGGAGGGCCGGTTGCGGGTACCGGTACCACCCCGGAGTACCGATGAGGGTTACGGGTGCTACCCCGGAGTACCTGGTGGGAGTACTGGTACCACCCCGGAGTACCGATGAGGATTGCGGGAACTACCACGGAGTACCGAGTGGGGGTACCGGTACTACCCCGGAGCGTCGGGAAGGGACTCCAGGCATAAGCAGGTGCACCAGGTAGGGATACCAGGCCTACCCTGGGGGCTCAGGAAAGGAGGCCGGGTCTAAAGGGCGCGCCCGTAGGGACAACAGGTGAACTCCGGCGCATCACAAAGGTTTCCGGTACAACCCCATAGTCCTGTTGGGGGAACAGGTTCTATCCCGGAACGTTGGGGAGGGACACCGGGCCTAATGCAGAGGGTTAGGTAGTAAGGGCGAGTCTAACCCCGCCCGCCCGTAGGGACAGCAGTTGTACCCTGTAGTACTGGGTGGGGGTACTGGTACCACCCCGGAGTGCTGAGTGGTGGTACCGGTACTACCCCGGAGCGCCTGTTGCGGGTACTGGTACCACCCCGGACTACCGATGAGGGTTACGGGTGCTACCACGGTGTACCGTTTGGGGGTACCGGTACTACCCCGTAGTACCGATGAGGATTGCGGGTACTACGACGGAGTACCGAGTGGGGGTACCGGTACTACCCCGGAGCGTCGGGAAGGGACGCCAGGCTTAAGCAGGTGCACCAGGTAGGGATACCAGGCCTACCCTGGGGGCTCAGGAAGGGAGGCCGGGTCTAAAGGGCGCGCCCGTAGGGACAACAGGTGAACTCCGGCGCATCACAAAGGTTTCCGGTACAACCCCATAGTCCTGTTGGGGGAACAGGTTCTATCCCGGAACGTCGGGTAGGGACACCGGGCCTATAATGCAGAGGGTCAGGTAGTAAGGGCGAGTCTAACCCCGCGCGCCCGTAGGGACAGAAGTTGTACCCTGTAGTACTGGGTGGGGGTACTGGTACCACCCCGGAGTGCCGAGTGGTGGTACCGGTACTACCCCGGAGTACGTGGTGGGAGTACTGGTACCACCCCAGAGTACCGTAGAGGGTTACGGGTACCACCCAGGAGCACTAGGTGGGGGTACCGGTACTACCCCGGAGCGTCGGGAAGGGACGCCAGGCTTAAGCAGGTGCACCAGGTAGGGATACCAGGCCTACCTTGGGGGCTCACGAAGGGAGGCCGGGTCTAACAGGGCGCGCCCGTAGGGACAACAGGTGAACTCCGGCGCATCACAAAGGTTTCCGGTACAACCCCATAGTACTGTTGGGGGAACAGGTTCTATCCCGGAACGTCGGGGAGGGACACCGGGCCTAACGTGGTGGGTGAGATAGAAAGGTCGGGTGTAACCCCGCGCGCCCGTAGGGACAGCAGTTGTACCCTGTAGTAGTGGGTGGGGGTACTGGTACCACCCCGGAGTACCGATGAGGGTTACGGGTACTACCACGGAGTACCTGGTGGGAGTACTGGTACCACCCCAGAGTACCGTAGAGGGTTACGGGTACTACCACGGAGTACCGAGTGGGGGTACCGGTATGACCCCGGAGCATCGGGAAGGGACGCCAGGCTTAAGCAGGTGCACCAGGTAGGGATACCAGGCCTACCCTGGGGGCTCAGGAAGGGAGGCCGGGTCTAAAGGATGCGCCCGTAGGGACAACAGGTGAACTCCGGAGCATCACAAAAGTTGCCGGTACAACCCCATAGTAATGTTGGGGGAACAGGTTCTATCCCGGAACGTTGGGGAGGGACACCGGGCCTATAATGCAGAGGGTCAGGTAGTAAGGGCGAGTCTAACCCCGCGCGCCCGTAGGGACAGCAGTTGTACCCTGTAGTACTGGGTGGGGGTACTGATACCACCCTGGAGTTCCGAGTGGTGGTACCGGTACTACCCCGGAGCGCCGGTTGCGGGTACCGGTACCACCCCGGACTACCGATGAGGGTTACGGGTGCTACCCCGGAGTACCTGGTGGGAGTACTGGTACCACCCCGGGGTACCGATGAGGGTTACGGGTGCTACCCCGGAGTACCTGGTGGGAGTACTGGTACCACCCCGGAGTACCGATGAGGATTGTGGGTACTACCACGGAGTACCGAGTGGGGGTACCGGTACTACCCCGGAGCGTCGGGAAGGGACGCCAGGCTTAAGCAGGTGCACCAGGTAGGGATACCAGGCCTACCCTGGGGGCTCAGGAAGGGAGGCCGGGTCTAACAGGGCGCGCCCGTAGGGACAAGAGGTGAACTCCGGCGCATCACAAAGGTTTCCGGTACAAGCCCATAGTACTGTTGGGGGAACAGGTTCTATCCCGGAACGTCGGGGAGGGACACCGGGCCTAATGCAGAAGGTTAGGTAGTAAGGGCGAGTCTAACCCCGCGCGCCCGTAGGGACAGCAGTTGTACCCTGTAGTACTGGGTGGGGGTACTGGTACCACCCCGGAGTGCCGAGTGGTGGTACCGGTACTACCCCGGAGCGCCGGTTGCGGGTACCGGTACCACCCCGGAGTACCGATGAGGGTTACGGGTGCTACCCCGGAGTACCTGGTGGGAGTACTGGTACCACCCCGGAGTACCGATGAGGATTGCGGGTACTACCACGGAGTGCCGAGTGGTGGTACCGGTACTACCCCGGAGCGCCGGTTGCGGGTACCGGTACCACCCCGGAGTACCGATGAGGGTTACGGGTGCTACCCCGGAGTACCTGGTGGGAGTACTGGTACCACCCCGGAGTACCGATGAGGGTTACGGGTGCTACCCCGGAGTACCTGGTGGGAGTACTGGTACCACCCCGGAGTACCGATGAGGATTGCGGGTACTACCACGGAGTACCGAGTGGGGGTACCGGTACTACCCCGGAGCGTCGGGAAGGGACGCCAGGCTTAAGCAGGTGCACCAGGTAGGGATACCAGGCCTACCCTGGGGGCTCAGGAAGGGAGGCCGGGTCTAACAGGGCGCGCCCCTAGGGACAACAGGTGAACTCTGGCGCATCACAAAGGTTTCCGGTACAACCCCATAGTACTGTTGGGGGAACAGGTTCTATCCCGGAACGTCGGGGAGGGACACCGGGCCTAATGCAGAAGGTTAGGTAGTAAGGGCGAGTCTAACCCCGCGCGCCCGTAGGGACAGCAGTTGTACCCTGTAGTACTGGGTGGGGGTACTGGTACCACCCCGGAGTGCCGAGTGGTGGTACCGGTACTACCCCGGAGCGCCGGTTGCGGGTACCGGTACCACCCCGGAGTACCGATGAGGGTTACGGGTGCTACCCCGGAGTACCTGGTGGGAGTACTGGTACCACCCCGGAGTACCGATGAGGATTGCGGGTACTACCACGGAGTACCGAGTGGGGGTACCGGTACTACCCCGGAGCGTCGGGAAGGGACTCCAGGCTTAAGCAGGTGCACCAGGTAGGGATACCAGGCCTACCCTGGGGGCTCAGGAAAGGAGGCCGGGTCTAAAGGGCGCGCCCGTAGGGACAATAGGTGAACTCCGGCGCATCACAAAGGTTGCCGGTGCAACCCCATAGTCCTGTTGGGGGAACAGGTTCTATCCCGTAACGTCGGGTAGGGACACCGGGCCTATAATGCAGAGGGTCAGGTAGTAAGGGCGAGTCTAACCCCGCGCGCCCGTAGGGACAGCAGTTGCACCCTGTAGTAGTGGGTGGGGGTACTGATACCACCCTGGAGTTCCGAGTGGTGGTACCGGTACTACCCCGGAGCGCCGGTTGCGGGTACCGGTACCACCCCGGACTACCGATGAGGGTTACGGGTGCTACCCCGGAGTACCTGGTGGGAGTACTGGTACCACCCCGGAGTACCGATGAGGGTTACGGGTGCTACCCCGGAGTACCTGGTGGGAGTACTGGTACCACCCCGGAGTACCGATGAGGATTGTGGGTACTACCACGGAGTACCGAGTGGGGGTACCGGTACTACCCCGGAGCGTCGGGAAGGGACGCCAGGCTTAAGCAGGTGCACCAGGTAGGGATACCAGGCCTACCCTGGGGGCTCAGGAAGGGAGGCCGGGTCTAACAGGGTGCGCCCGTAGGGACAACAGGTGATCTCCGGCGCATCACAGAGGCTTCCGGTACAACCCCATAGTCCTGTTGGGGGAACAGGTTCTATCCCGGAACGTCGGGTAGGGACACCGGGCCTAATGCAGAAGGTTAGGTAGTAAGGGCGAGTCTAACCCCGCCCGCCCGTAGGGACAGCAGTTGTACCCTGTAGTACTGGGTGGGGGTACTGGTACCACCCTGGAGTTCCGAGTGGTGGTACCGGTACTACCCCGGAGGGCCGGTTGCGGGTACCGGTACCACCCCGGAGTACCGATGAGGGTTACGGGTGCTACCCCGGAGTACCTGGTGGGAGTACTGGTACCACCCCGGAGTACCGATGAGGATTGCGGGTACTACCACGGAGTACCGAGTGGGGGTACCGGTACTACGCCGGAGCGTCGGGAAGGGACTCCAGGCATAAGCAGGTGCACCAGGTAGGGATACCAGGCCTACCCTGGGGGCTCAGGAAAGGAGGCCGGGTCTAAAGGGCGCGCCCGTAGGGACAACAGGTGAACTCCGGCGCATCACAAAGGTTTCCGGTACAACCCCATAGTCCTGTTGGGGGAACAGGTTCTATCCCGGAACGTTGGGGAGGGACACCGGGCCTAATGCAGAGGGTTAGGTAGTAAGGGCGAGTCTAACCCCGCCCGCCCGTAGGGACAGCAGTTGTAACCTGTAGTACTGGGTGGGGGTACTGGTACCACCCCGGAGTGCTGAGTGGTGGTACCGGTACTACCCCGGAGCGCCTGTTGCGGGTACTGGTACCACCCCGGACTACCGATGAGGGTTACGGGTGCTACCACGGTGTACCGTTTGGGGGTACCGGTACTACCCCGTAGTACCGATGAGGATTGCGGGTACTACGACGGAGTACCGAGTGGGGGTACCGGTACTACCCCGGAGCGTCGGGAAGGGACGCCAGGCTTAAGCAGGTGCACCAGGTAGGGATACCAGGCCTACCTTGGGGGCTCACGAAGGGAGGCCGGGTCTAACAGGGCGCGCCCGTAGGGACAACAGGTGAACTCCGGCGCATCACAAAGGTTTCCGGTACAACCCCATAGTACTGTTGGGGGAACAGGTTCTATCCCGGAACGTCGGGGAGGGACACCGGGCCTAACGTGGTGGGTGAGATAGAAAGGTCGGGTGTAACCCCGCGCGCCCGTAGGGACAGCAGTTGTACCCTGTAGTAGTGGGTGGGGGTACTGGTACCACCCCGGAGTACCGATGAGGGTTACGGGTACTACCACGGAGTACCTGGTGGGAGTACTGGTACCACCCCAGAGTACCGTAGAGGGTTACGGGTACTACCACGGAGTACCGAGTGGGGGTACCGGTACTACCCCTGAGCGTCGGGAAGGGACGCCAGGCTTAAGCAGGTGCACCAGGTAGGGATACCAGGCCTACCCTGGGGGCTCAGGAAGGGAGGCCGGGTCTAAAGGATGCGCCCGTAGGGACAAGAGGTGAACTCCGGCGCATCACAAAGGTTTCCGGTACAACCCCATAGTACTGTTGGGGGAACAGGTTCTATCCCGGAACGTCGGGGAGGGACACCGGGCCTAATGCAGAAGGTTAGGTAGTAAGGGCGAGTCTAACCCCGCCCGCCCGTAGGGACAGCAGTTGTACCCTGTAGTACTGGGTGGGGGTACTGGTACCACCCCGGAGTGCCGAGTGGTGGTACTGGTACTACCCCGGTGCGCCGGTTGCGGGTACCGGTACCACCCCGGAGTACCGATGAGGGTTACGGGTGCTACCCCGGAGTACCTGGTGGGAGTACTGGTACCACCCCGGAGTACCGATGAGGATTGCGGGTACTACCACGGAGTACCGAGTGGGGGTACCGGTACTACCCCGGAGCGTCGGGAAGGGACTCCAGGCTTAAGCAGGTGCACCAGGTAGGGATACCAGGCCTACCCTGGGGGCTCAGGAAAGGAGGCCGGGTCTAAAGGGCGCGCCCGTAGGGACAATAGGTGAACTCCGGCGCATCACAAAGGTTGCCGGTGCAACCCCATAGTCCTGTTGGGGGAACAGGTTCTATCCCGTAACGTCGGGTAGGGACACCGGGCCTATAATGCAGAGGGTCAGGTAGTAAGGGCGAGTCTAACCCCGCGCGCCCGTAGGGACAGCAGTTGCACCCTGTAGTAGTGGGTGGGGGTACTGATACCACCCTGGAGTTCCGAGTGGTGGTACCGGTACTACCCCGGAGCGCCGGTTGCGGGTACCGGTACCACCCCGGACTACCGATGAGGGTTACGGGTGCTACCCCGGAGTACCTGGTGGGAGTACTGGTACCACCCCGGAGTACCGATGAGGGTTACGGGTGCTACCCCGGAGTACCTGGTGGGAGTACTGGTACCACCCCGGAGTACCGATGAGGATATGGGGTACTACCACAGAGTACCGAGTGGGGGTACCGGTACTACCCCGGAGCGTCGGGAAGGGACGCCAGGCTTAAGCAGGTGCACCAGGTAGGGATACCAGGCCTACCCTGGGGGCTCAGGAAGGGAGGCCGGGTCTAACAGGGTGCGCCCGTAGGGACAACAGGTGATCTCCGGCGCATCACAGAGGCTTCCGGTACAACCCCATAGTCCTGTTGGGGGAACAGGTTCTATCCCGGAACGTCGGGTAGGGACACCGGGCCTAATGCAGAAGGTTAGGTAGTAAGGGCGAGTCTAACCCCGCCCGCCCGTAGGGACAGCAGTTGTACCCTGTAGTACTGGGTGGGGGTACTGGTACCACCCTGGAGTTCCGAGTGGTGGTACCGGTACTACCCCGGAGGGCCGGTTGCGGGTACCGGTACCACCCCGGAGTACCGATGAGGGTTACGGGTGCTACCCCGGAGTACCTGGTGGGAGTACTGGTACCACCCCGGAGTACCGATGAGGATTGCGGGTACTACCACGGAGTACCGAGTGGGGGTACCGGTACTACCCCGGAGCGTCGGGAAGGGACTCCAGGCATAAGCAGGTGCACCAGGTAGGGATACCAGGCCTACCCTGGGGGCTCAGGAAAGGAGGCCGGGTCTAAAGGGCGCGCCCGTAGGGACAACAGGTGAACTCCGGCGCATCACAAAGGTTTCCGGTACAACCCCATAGTCCTGTTGGGGGAACAGGTTCTATCCCGGAACGTTGGGGAGGGACACCGGGCCTAATGCAGAGGGTTAGGTAGTAAGGGCGAGTCTAACCCCGCCCGCCCGTAGGGACAGCAGTTGTAACCTGTAGTACTGGGTGGGGGTACTGGTACCACCCCGGAGTGCTGAGTGGTGGTACCGGTACTACCCCGGAGCGCCTGTTGCGGGTACTGGTACCACCCCGGACTACCGATGAGGGTTACGGGTGCTACCACGGTGTACCGTTTGGGGGTACCGGTACTACCCCGTAGTACCGATGAGGATTGCGGGTACTACGACGGAGTACCGAGTGGGGGTACCGGTACTACCCCGGAGCGTCGGGAAGGGATGCCAGGCTTAAGCAGGTGCACCAGGTAGGGATACCAGGCCTACCCTGGGGGCTCAGGAAGGGAGGCCGGGTCTAACAGGGCGCGCCCGTAGGGACAACAGGTGAACTCCGGCGCATCACAAAGGTTTCCGGTACAACCCCATAGTCCTGTTGGGGGAACAGGTTCTATCCCGGAACGTCGGGTAGGGACACCGGGCCTATAATGCAGAGGGTCAGGTAGTAAGGGCGAGTCTAACCCCGCGCGCCCGTAGGGACAGAAGTTGTACCCTGTAGTACTGGGTGGGGGTACTGGTACCACCCCGGAGTGCCGAGTGGTGGTACCGGTACTACCCCGGAGTACGTGGTGGGAGTACTGGTACCACCCCAGAGTACCGTAGAGGGTTACGGGTACCACCCAGGAGCACTAGGTGGGGGTACCGGTACTACCCCGGAGCGTCGGGAAGGGACGCCAGGCTTAAGCAGGTGCACCAGGTAGGGATACCAGGCCTACCTTGGGGGCTCACGAAGGGAGGCCGGGTCTAACAGGGCGCGCCCGTAGGGACAACAGGTGAACTCCGGCGCATCACAAAGGTTTCCGGTACAACCCCATAGTACTGTTGGGGGAACAGGTTCTATCCCGGAACGTCGGGGAGGGACACCGGGCCTAACGTGGTGGGTGAGATAGAAAGGTCGGGTGTAACCCCGCGCGCCCGTAGGGACAGCAGTTGTACCCTGTAGTAGTGGGTGGGGGTACTGGTACCACCCCGGAGTACCGATGAGGGTTACGGGTACTACCACGGAGTACCTGGTGGGAGTACTGGTACCACCCCAGAGTACCGTAGAGGGTTACGGGTACTACCACGGAGTACCGAGTGGGGGTACCGGTATGACCCCGGAGCATCGGGAAGGGACGCCAGGCTTAAGCAGGTGCACCAGGTAGGGATACCAGGCCTACCCTGGGGGCTCAGGAAGGGAGGCCGGGTCTAAAGGATGCGCCCGTAGGGACAAGAGGTGAACTCCGGCGCATCACAAAGGTTTCCGGTACAACCCCATAGTACTGTTGGGGGAACAGGTTCTATCCCGGAACGTCGGGGAGGGACACCGGGCCTAATGCAGAAGGTTAGGTAGTAAGGGCGAGTCTAACCCCGCCCGCCCGTAGGGACAGCAGTTGTACCCTGTAGTACTGGGTGGGGGTACTGGTACCACCCCGGAGTGCCGAGTGGTGGTACTGGTACTACCCCGGTGCGCCGGTTGCGGGTACCGGTACCACCCCGGAGTACCGATGAGGGTTACGGGTGCTACCCCGGAGTACCTGGTGGGAGTACTGGTACCACCCCGGAGTACCGATGAGGATTGTGGGTACTACCACGGAGTACCGAGTGGGGGTACCGGTACTACCCCGGAGCGTCGGGAAGGGACGCCAGGCTTAAGCAGGTGCACCAGGTAGGGATACCAGGCCTACCCTGGGGGCTCAGGAAGGGAGGCCGGGTCTAACAGGGCGCGCCCGTAGGGACAAGAGGTGAACTCCGGCGCATCACAAAGGTTTCCGGTACAAGCCCATAGTACTGTTGGGGGAACAGGTTCTATCCCGGAACGTCGGGGAGGGACACCGGGCCTAATGCAGAAGGTTAGGTAGTAAGGGCGAGTCTAACCCCGCGCGCCCGTAGGGACAGCAGTTGTACCCCGTAGTAGTACTGGGTGGGGGTACTGGTACCACCCCGGAGTGCCGAGTGGTGGTACCGGTACTACCCCGGAGCACCGGTTGCGGGTACCGGTACCACCCCGGAGTACCGATGAGGGTTACGGGTGCTACCCCGGAGTACCTGGTGGGAGTACTGGTACCACCCCGGAGTACCGATGAGGATTGCGGGTACTACCACGGAGTACCGAGTGGGGGTACCGGTACTACCCCGGAGCGTCGGGAAGGGACTCCAGGCTTAAGCAGGTGCA
Source organism: Haliaeetus albicilla (assembly GCF_947461875.1). Lineage (NCBI taxonomy): Eukaryota > Metazoa > Chordata > Aves > Accipitriformes > Accipitridae > Haliaeetus > Haliaeetus albicilla. The sequence goes on from NW_027212510.1 coordinate 33,961, forward strand.
CCAGGTAGGGATACCAGGCCTACCCTGGGGGCTCAGGAAAGGAGGCCGGGTCTAAAGGGCGCGCCCGTAGGGACAATAGGTGAACTCCGGCGCATCACAAAGGTTGCCGGTGCAACCCCATAGTCCTGTTGGGGGAACAGGTTCTATCCCGTAACGTCGGGTAGGGACACCGGGCCTATAATGCAGAGGGTCAGGTAGTAAGGGCGAGTCTAACCCCGCGCGCCCGTAGGGACAGCAGTTGCACCCTGTAGTAGTGGGTGGGGGTACTGATACCACCCTGGAGTTCCGAGTGGTGGTACCGGTACTACCCCGGAGCGCCGGTTGCGGGTACCGGTACCACCCCGGACTACCGATGAGGGTTACGGGTGCTACCCCGGAGTACCTGGTGGGAGTACTGGTACCACCCCGGAGTACCGATGAGGGTTACGGGTGCTACCCCGGAGTACCTGGTGGGAGTACTGGTACCACCCCGGAGTACCGATGAGGATTGTGGGTACTACCACGGAGTACCGAGTGGGGGTACCGGTACTACCCCGGAGCGTCGGGAAGGGACGCCAGGCTTAAGCAGGTGCACCAGGTAGGGATACCAGGCCTACCCTGGGGGCTCAGGAAGGGAGGCCGGGTCTAACAGGGTGCGCCCGTAGGGACAACAGGTGATCTCCGGCGCATCACAGAGGCTTCCGGTACAACCCCATAGTCCTGTTGGGGGAACAGGTTCTATCCCGGAACGTCGGGTAGGGACACCGGGCCTAATGCAGAAGGTTAGGTAGTAAGGGCGAGTCTAACCCCGCCCGCCCGTAGGGACAGCAGTTGTACCCTGTAGTACTGGGTGGGGGTACTGGTACCACCCTGGAGTTCCGAGTGGTGGTACCGGTACTACCCCGGAGGGCCGGTTGCGGGTACCGGTACCACCCCGGAGTACCGATGAGGGTTACGGGTGCTACCCCGGAGTACCTGGTGGGAGTACTGGTACCACCCCGGAGTACCGATGAGGATTGCGGGTACTACCACGGAGTACCGAGTGGGGGTACCGGTACTACCCCGGAGCGTCGGGAAGGGACTCCAGGCATAAGCAGGTGCACCAGGTAGGGATACCAGGCCTACCCTGGGGGCTCAGGAAAGGAGGCCGGGTCTAAAGGGCGCGCCCGTAGGGACAACAGGTGAACTCCGGCGCATCACAAAGGTTTCCGGTACAACCCCATAGTCCTGTTGGGGGAACAGGTTCTATCCCGGAACGTTGGGGAGGGACACCGGGCCTAATGCAGAGGGTTAGGTAGTAAGGGCGAGTCAAACCCCGCGCGCCCGTAGGGACAGCAGTTGTACCCTGTAGTAGTGGGTGGGGGTACTGATACCACCCCGGAGTGCTGAGTGGTGGTACCGGTACTACCCCGGAGCGCCTGTTGCGGGTACTGGTACCACCCCGGAGTACCGATGAGGGTTACGGGTGCTACCACGGTGTACCGTTTGGGGGTACCGGTACTACCCCGTAGTACCGATGAGGATTACGGTTACTATGACGGAGCACCGAGTGGGGGTACCGGTACTATCCCGAGCGTCGGGAAGGGACACAAGGCTTAAGCAGGTACACCAGGTAGGGATACCAGGCCTACCCTGGGGGCTCAGGAAGGGAGGCCGGGTCTAACAGGGCGCGCCCGTAGGGACAAGAGGTGAACTCCGGCGCATCACAAAGGTTTCCGGTACAACCCCATAGTACTGTTGGGGGAACAGGTTCTATCCCGGAACGTCGGGGAGGGACACCGGGCCTAACGTGGTGGGTGAGATAGAAAGGTCGGGTGTAACCCCGCGCGCCCGTAGGGACAGCAGTTGTACCCTGTAGTAGTGGGTGGGGGTACTGGTACCACCCCGGAGTACCGATGAGGGTTATGGGTGCTACCCCGGAGTACCTGGTGGGAGTACTGGTACCACCCCGGAGTACCGATGAGGATTGCGGGTACTACCACGGAGTACCGAGTGGGGGTACCGGTACTACCCCGGAGCGTCGGGAAGGGACTCCAGGCTTAAGCAGGTGCACCAGGTAGGGATACCAGGCCTACCCTGGGGGCTCAGGAAAGGAGGCCGGGTCTAACAGGGCGCGCCCTTAGGGACAACAGGTGAACTCCGGCGCATCACAAAGGTTTCCGGTACAACCCCATAGTCCTGTTGGGGGAACTGGTTCTATCCCGGAACGTCGGGTAGGGACACCGGGCCTATAATGCAGATGGTCAGGTAGTAAGGGCGAGTCTAACCCCGCGCGCCCGTAGGGACAGCAGTTGTACCCTGTAGTACTGGGTGGGGGTACTGATACCACCCTGGAGTTCCGAGTGGTGGTACCGGTACTACCCCGGAGCGCCGGTTGCGGGTACCGGTACCACCCCGGAGTACCGATGAGGGTTACAGGTGCTACCCCGGAGTACCTGGTGGGAGTACTGGTACCACCCCGGAGTACCGATGAGGGTTACGGGTGCTACCCCGGAGTACCTGGTGGGAGTACTGGTACCACCCCGGAGTACCGATGAGGATTGCGGGTACTACCACGGAGTACCGAGTGGGGGTACCGGTACTACCCCGGAGCGTCGGGAAGGGACGCCAGGCTTAAGCAGGTGCACCAGGTAGGGATACCAGGCCTACCCTGGGGGCTCAGGAAGGGAGGCCGGGTCTAGAAGGGCGCGCCCGTAGGGACAACAGGTGATCTCCGGCGCATCACAGAGGCTTCCGGTACAACCCCATAGTCCTGTTGGGGGAACAGGTTCTATCCCGGAACGTCGGGTAGGGACACCGGGCCTAACGTGGTGGGTGAGATAGAAAGGTCGGGTGTAACCCCGCGCGCCCGTAGGGACAGCAGTTGTACCCTGTAGTAGTGGGTGGGGGTACTGGTACCACCCCAGAGTACCGATGAGGGTTACGGGTACTACCACGGAGTACCGAGTGGGGGTACCGGTACTACCCCGGAGCGTCGGGAAGGGACGCCAGGCTTAAGCAGGTGCACCAGGTAGGGATACCAGGCCTACCCTGGGGGCTCAGGAAGGGAGGCCGGGTCTAACAGGGCGCGCCCTTAGGGACAACAGGTGAACTCCGGCGCATCACAAAGGCTTCCGGTACAACCCCATAGTACTGTTGGGGGAACAGGTTCTATCCCGGAACGTCGGGGAGGGACACCGGGCCTAATGCAGAAGGTTAGGTAGTAAGGGCGAGTCTAACCCCGCCCGCCCGTAGGGACAGCAGTTGTACCCTGTAGTACTGGGTGGGGGTACTGGTACCACCCCGGAGTACCGAGTGGTGGTACCGGTACTACCCCGGAGCGCCGGTTGCGGGTACTGGTACCACCGCGGAGTACCGATGAGGGTTACGGGTGCTACCCCGGAGTACCTGGTGGGAGTACTGGTACCACCCCGGAGTACCGATGAGGATTGCGGGTACTACCACGGAGTACCGAGTGGGGGTACCGGTACTACCCCGGAGCGTCGGGAAGGGACGCCAGGCTTAAGCAGGTGCACCAGGTAGGGATACCAGGCCTACCCTGGGGGCTCAGGAAAGGAGGCCGGGTCTAAAGGGCGCGCCCGTAGGGACAACAGGTGAACTCCGGCGCATCACAAAGGTTTCCGGTACAACCCCATAGTCCTGTTGGGGGAACAGGTTCTATCCCGGAACGTTGGGGAGGGACACCGGGCCTAATGCAGAGGGTTAGGTAGTAAGGGCGAGTCTAACCCCGCCCGCCCGTAGGGACAGCAGTTGTACCCTGTAGTACTGGGTGGGGGTACTGGTACCACCCCGGAGTGCTGAGTGGTGGTACCGGTACTACCCCGGAGCGCCTGTTGCGGGTACTGGTACCACCCCGGACTACCGATGAGGGTTACGGGTGCTACCACGGTGTACCGTTTGGGGGTACCGGTACTACCCCGTAGTACCGATGAGGATTGCGGGTACTACGACGGAGAACCGAGTGGGGGTACCGGTACTACCCCGGAGCGTCGGGAAGGGACGCCAGGCTTAAGCAGGTGCACCAGGTAGGGATACCAGGCCTACCCTGGGGGCTCAGGAAGGGAGGCCGGGTCTAAAGGGCGCGCCCGTAGGGACAACAGGTGAACTCCGGAGCATCACAAAGGTTTCCGGTACAACCCCATAGTCCTGTTGGGGGAACAGGTTCTATCCCGGAACGTCGGGTAGGGACACCGGGCCTATAATGCAGAGGGTCAGGTAGTAAGGGCGAGTCTAACCCCGCGCGCCCGTAGGGACAGCAGTTGCACCCTGTAGTAGTGGGTGGGGGTACTGATACCACCCTGGAGTTCCGAGTGGTGGTACCGGTACTACCCCGGAGCGCCGGTTGCGGGTACCGGTACCACCCCGGACTACCGATGAGGGTTACGGGTGCTACCCCGGAGTACCTGGTGGGAGTACTGGTACCACCCCGGAGTACCGATGAGGGTTACGGGTGCTACCCCGGAGTACCTGGTGGGAGTACTGGTACCACCCCGGAGTACCGATGAGGATTGTGGGTACTACCACGGAGTACCGAGTGGGGGTACCGGTACTACCCCGGAGCGTCGGGAAGGGACGCCAGGCTTAAGCAGGTGCACCAGGTAGGGATACCAGGCCTACCCTGGGGGCTCAGGAAGGGAGGCCGGGTCTAACAGGGTGCGCCCGTAGGGACAACAGGTGATCTCCGGCGCATCACAGAGGCTTCCGGTACAACCCCATAGTCCTGTTGGGGGAACAGGTTCTATCCCGGAACGTCGGGTAGGGACACCGGGCCTAATGCAGAAGGTTAGGTAGTAAGGGCGAGTCTAACCCCGCCCGCCCGTAGGGACAGCAGTTGTACCCTGTAGTACTGGGTGGGGGTACTGGTACCACCCTGGAGTTCCGAGTGGTGGTACCGGTACTACCCCGGAGGGCCGGTTGCGGGTACCGGTACCACCCCGGAGTACCGATGAGGGTTACGGGTGCTACCCCGGAGTACCTGGTGGGAGTACTGGTACCACCCCGGAGTACCGATGAGGATTGCGGGTACTACCACGGAGTACCGAGTGGGGGTACCGGTACTACCCCGGAGCATCGGGAAGGGACTCCAGGCATAAGCAGGTGCACCAGGTAGGGATACCAGGCCTACCCTGGGGGCTCAGGAAAGGAGGCCGGGTCTAAAGGGCGCGCCTGTAGGGACAACAGGTGAACTCCGGCGCATCACAAAGGTTTCCGGTACAACCCCATAGTCCTGTTGGGGGAACAGGTTCTATCCCGGAACGTTGGGGAGGGACACCGGGCCTAATGCAGAGGGTTAGGTAGTAAGGGCGAGTCAAACCCCGCGCGCCCGTAGGGACAGCAGTTGTACCCTGTAGTACTGGGTGGGGGTACTGGTACCACCCCGGAGTGCTGAGTGGTGGTACCGGTACTACCCCGGAGCGCCTGTTGCGGGTACTGGTACCACCCCGGAGTACCGATGAGGGTTACGGGTGCTACCACGGTGTACCGTTTGGGGGTACCGGTACTACCCCGTAGTACCGATGAGGATTACGGTTACTATGACGGAGCACCGAGTGGGGGTACCGGTACTATCCCGAGCGTCGGGAAGGGACACAAGGCTTAAGCAGGTACACCAGGTAGGGATACCAGGCCTACCCTGGGGGCTCAGGAAGGGAGGCCGGGTCTAACAGGGCGCGCCCGTAGGGACAAGAGGTGAACTCCGGCGCATCACAAAGGTTTCCGGTACAACCCCATAGTCCTGTTGGGGGAACAGGTTCTATCCCGGAACGTCGGGTAGGGACACCGGGCCTATAATGCAGATGGTCAGGTAGTAAGGGCGAGTCTAACCCCGCGCGCCCGTAGGGACAGCAGTTGTACCCTGTAGTACTGGGTGGGGGTACTGATACCACCCTGGAGTTCCGAGTGGTGGTACCGGTACTACCCCGGAGCGCCGGTTGCGGGTACCGGTACCACCCCGGAGTACCGATGAGGGTTACGGGTGCTACCCCGGAGTACCTGGTGGGAGTACTGGTACCACCCCGGAGTACCGATGAGGGTTACGGGTGCTACCCCGGAGTACCTGGTGGGAGTACTGGTACCACCCCGGAGTACCGATGAGGATTGCGGGTACTACCACGGAGTACCGAGTGGGGGTACCGGTACTACCCCGGAGCGTCGGGAAGGGACGCCAGGCTTAAGCAGGTGCACCAGGTAGGGATACAGGCCTACCCTGGGGGCTCAGGAAGGGAGGCCGGGTCTAACAGGGTGCGCCCGTAGGGACAACAGGTGATCTCCGGCGCATCACAGAGGCTTCCGGTACAACCCCATAGTCCTGTTGGGGGAACAGGTTCTATCCCGGAACGTCGGGTAGGGACACCGGGCCTAACGTGGTGGGTGAGATAGAAAGGTCGGGTGTAACCCCGCGCGCCCGTAGGGACAGCAGTTGTACCCTGTAGTAGTGGGTGGGGGTACTGGTACCACCCCAGAGTACCGATGAGGGTTACGGGTACTACCACGGAGTACCGAGTGGGGGTACCGGTACTACCCCGGAGCGTCGGGAAGGGACGCCAGGCTTAAGCAGGTGCACCAGGTAGGGATACCAGGCCTACCCTGGGGGCTCAGGAAGGGAGGCCGGGTCTAACAGGGCGCGCCCTTAGGGACAACAGGTGAACTCCGGCGCATCACAAAGGCTTCCGGTACAACCCCATAGTACTGTTGGGGGAACAGGTTCTATCCCGGAACGTCGGGGAGGGACACCGGGCCTAATGCAGAAGGTTAGGTAGTAAGGGCGAGTCTAACCCCGCCCGCCCGTAGGGACAGCAGTTGTACCCTGTAGTACTGGGTGGGGGTACTGGTACCACCCCGGAGTACCGAGTGGTGGTACCGGTACTACCCCGGAGCGCCGGTTGCGGGTACTGGTACCACCGCGGAGTACCGATGAGGGTTACGGGTGCTACCCCGGAGTACCTGGTGGGAGTACTGGTACCACCCCGGAGTACCAATGAGGATTGCGGGTACTACCACGGAGTACCGAGTGGGGGTACCGGTACTACCCCGGAGCGTCGGGAAGGGACGCCAGGCTTAAGCAGGTGCACCAGGTAGGGATACCAGGCCTACCCTGGGGGCTCAGGAAAGGAGGCCGGGTCTAAAGGGCGCGCCCGTAGGGACAACAGGTGAACTCCGGCGCATCACAAAGGTTTCCGGTACAACCCCATAGTACTGTTGGGGGAACAGGTTCTATCCCGGAACGTTGGGGAGGGACACCGGGCCTAATGCAGAAGGTTAGGTAGTAAGGGCGAGTCTAACCCCGCCCGCCCGTAGGGACAGCAGTTGTACCCTGTAGTAGTGAGTGGGGGTACTGGTACCACCCCGGAGTGCCGAGTGGTGGTACCGGTACTACCCCGGAGCGCCTGTTGCGGGTACTGGTACCACCCCGGACTACCGATGAGGGTTACGGGTGCTACCACGGTGTACCGTTTGGGGGTACCGGTACTACCCCGTAGTACCGATGAGGATTACGGTTACTATGACGGAGCACCGAGTGGGGGTACCGGTACTACCCCGGAGCGTCGGGAAGGGACACCAGGCTTAAGCAGGTGCACCAGGTAGGGATACCAGGCCTACCCTGGGGGCTCAGGAAAGGAGGCCGGGTCTAAAGGGCGCGCCCGTAGGGACAACAGGTGAACTCCGGCGCATCACAAAGGTTGCCGGTACAACCCCATAGTCCTGTTGGGGGAACAGGTTCTATCCCGGAACGTCGGGTAGGGACACCGGGCCTATAATGCAGAGGGTCAGGTAGTAAGGGCGAGTCTAACCCCGTGCGCCCGTAGGGACAGAAGTTGTACCCTGTAGTACTGGGTGGGGGTACTGGTACCACCCCGGAGTGCCGAGTGGTGGTACCGGTACTACCCCGGAGTACGTGGTGGGAGTACTGGTACCACCCCAGAGTACCGTAGAGGGTTACGGGTACCACCCAGGAGCACTAGGTGGGGGTACCGGTACTACCCCGGAGCGTCGGGAAGGGACGCCAGGCTTAAGCAGGTGCACCAGGTAGGGATACCAGGCCTACCCTGGGGGCTCAGGAAGGGAGGCCGGGTCTAACAGGGCGCGCCCGTAGGGACAACAGGTGAACTCTGGCGCATCACAAAGGTTTCCGGTACAACCCCATAGTCCTGTTGGGGGAACAGGTTCTATCCCGGAACGTCGGGTAGGGACACCGGGCCTAACGTGGTGGGTGAGATAGAAAGGTCGGGTGTAACCCCGCGCGCCCGTAGAGACAGCAGTTGTACCCTGTAGTAGTGGGTGGGGGTACTGGTACCACCCCAGAGTACCGATGAGGGTTACGGGTACTACCACGGAGTACCGAGTGGGGGTACCGGTACTACCCCGGAGCGTCGGGAAGGGACGCCAGGCTTAAGCAGGTGCACCAGGTAGGGATACCAGGCCTACCCTGGGGGCTCAGGAAGGGAGGCCGGGTCTAACAGGGCGCGCCCTTAGGGACAACAGGTGAACTCCGGCGCATCACAAAGGCTTCCGGTACAACCCCATAGTACTGTTGGGGGAACAGGTTCTATCCCGGAACGTCGGGGAGGGACACCGGGCCTAATGCAGAAGGTTAGGTAGTAAGGGCGAGTCTAACCCCGCCCGCCCGTAGGGACAGCAGTTGTACCCTGTAGTACTGGGTGGGGGTACTGGTACCACCCCGGAGTGCCGAGTGGTGGTACCGGTACTACCCCGGAGCGCCGGTTGCGGGTACTGGTACCACCGCGGAGTACCGATGAGGGTTACGGGTGCTACCCCGGAGTACCTGGTGGGAGTACTGGTACCACCCCGGAGTACCGATGAGGATTGCGGGTACTACCACGGAGTACCGAGTGGGGGTACCGGTACTACCCCGGAGCGTCGGGAAGGGACGCCAGGCTTAAGCAGGTGCACCAGGTAGGGATACCAGGCCTACCCTGGGGGCTCAGGAAAGGAGGCCGGGTCTAAAGGGCGCGCCCGTAGGGACAACAGGTGAACTCCGGCGCATCACAAAGGTTTCCGGTACAACCCCATAGCACTGTTGGGGGAACAGGTTCTATCCCGGAACGTTGGGGAGGGACACCGGGCCTAATGCAGAAGGTTAGGTAGTAAGGGCGAGTCTAACCCCGCCCGCCCGTAGGGACAGCAGTTGTACCCTGTAGTAGTGAGTGGGGGTACTGGTACCACCCCGGAGTGCCGAGTGGTGGTACCGGTACTACCCCGGAGCGCCGGTTGCGGGTACCGGTACCACCCCGGACTACCGATGAGGGTTACGGGTGCTACCCCGGAGTACCTGGTGGGAGTACTGGTACCACCCCGGAGTACCGATGAGGGTTACGGGTGCTACCCCGGAGTACCTGGTGGGAGTACTGGTACCACCCCGGAGTACCGATGAGGATTGTGGGTACTACCACGGAGTACCGAGTGGGGGTACCGGTACTACCCCGGAGCGTCGGGAAGGGACGCCAGGCTTAAGCAGGTGCACCAGGTAGGGATACCAGGCCTACCCTGGGGGCTCAGGAAAGGAGGCCGGGTCTAACAGGGTGCGCCCGTAGGGACAACAGGTGATCTCCGGCGCATCACAGAGGCTTCCGGTACAACCCCATAGTCCTGTTGGGGGAACAGGTTCTATCCCGGAACGTCGGGTAGGGACACCGGGCCTAATGCAGAAGGTTAGGTAGTAAGGGCGAGTCTAACCCCGCCCGCCCGTAGGGACAGCAGTTGTACCCTGTAGTACTGGGTGGGGGTACTGGTACCACCCTGGAGTTCCGAGTGGTGGTACCGGTACTACCCCGGAGGGCCGGTTGCGGGTACCGGTACCACCCCGGAGTACCGATGAGGGTTACGGGTGCTACCCCGGAGTACCTGGTGGGAGTACTGGTACCACCCCGGAGTACCGATGAGGATTGCGGGTACTACCACGGAGTACCGAGTGGGGGTACCGGTACTACCCTGGAGCGTCGGGAAGGGACTCCAGGCATAAGCAGGTGCACCAGGTAGGGATACCAGGCCTACCCTGGGGGCTCAGGAAAGGAGGCCGGGTCTAAAGGGCGCGCCCGTAGGGACAACAGGTGAACTCCGGCGCATCACAAAGGTTGCCGGTACAACCCCATAGTCCTGTTGGGGGAACAGGTTCTATCCCGGAACGACGGGTAGGGACACCGGGCCTATAATGCAGAGGGTCAGGTAGTAAGGGCGAGTCTAACCCCGCGCGCCCGTAGGGACAGCAGTTGTACCCTGTAGTACTGGGTGGGGGTACTGGTACCACCCCGGAGTGCCGAGTGGTGGTACCGGTACTACCCCGGAGCGCCGGTTGCGGGTACTGGTACCACCCCGGACTACCGATGAGGGTTACGGGTGCTACCACGGTGTACCGTTTGGGGGTACCGGTACTACCCCGTAGTACCGATGAGGATTGCGGGTACTACGACGGAGTACCGAGTGGGGGTACCGGTACTACCCCGGAGCGTCGGGAAGGGACGCCAGGCTTAAGCAGGTGCACCAGGTAGGGATACCAGGCCTACCCTGGGGGCTCAGGAAGGGAGGCCGGGTCTAAAGGGCGCGCCCGTAGGGACAACAGGTGAACTCCGGCGCATCACAAAGGTTTCCGGTACAACCCCATAGTCCTGTTGGGGGAACAGGTTCTATCCCGGAACGTCGGGTAGGGACACCGGGCCTATAATGCAGAGGGTCAGGTAGTAAGGGCGAGTCTAACCCCGCGCGCCCGTAGGGACAGAAGTTGTACCCTGTAGTACTGGGTGGGGGTACTGGTACCACCCCGGAGTGCCGAGTGGTGGTACCGGTACTACCCCGGAGTACGTGGTGGGAGTACTGGTACCACCCCAGAGTACCGTAGAGGGTTACGGGTACCACCCAGGAGCACTAGGTGGGGGTACCGGTACTACCCCGGAGCGTCGGGAAGGGACGCCAGGCTTAAGCAGGTGCACCAGGTAGGGATACCAGGCCTACCTTGGGGGCTCACGAAGGGAGGCCGGGTCTAACAGGGCGCGCCCGTAGGGACAACAGGTGAACTCCGGCGCATCACAAAGGTTTCCGGTACAACCCCATAGTACTGTTGGGGGAACAGGTTCTATCCCGGAACGTCGGGGAGGGACACCGGGCCTAACGTGGTGGGTGAGATAGAAAGGTCGGGTGTAACCCCGCGCGCCCGTAGGGACAGCAGTTGTACCCTGTAGTAGTGGGTGGGGGTACTGGTACCACCCCGGAGTACCGATGAGGGTTACGGGTACTACCACGGAGTACCTGGTGGGAGTACTGGTACCACCCCAGAGTACCGTAGAGGGTTACGGGTACTACCACGGAGTACCGAGTGGGGGTACCGGTATGACCCCGGAGCATCGGGAAGGGACGCCAGGCTTAAGCAGGTGCACCAGGTAGGGATACCAGGCCTACCCTGGGGGCTCAGGAAGGGAGGCCGGGTCTAAAGGATGCGCCCGTAGGGACAAGAGGTGAACTCCGGCGCATCACAAAGGTTTCCGGTACAACCCCATAGTACTGTTGGGGGAACAGGTTCTATCCCGGAACGTCGGGGAGGGACACCGGGCCTAATGCAGAAGGTTAGGTAGTAAGGGCGAGTCTAACCCCGCCCGCCCGTAGGGACAGCAGTTGTACCCTGTAGTACTGGGTGGGGGTACTGGTACCACCCCGGAGTGCCGAGTGGTGGTACTGGTACTACCCCGGTGCGCCGGTTGCGGGTACCGGTACCACCCCGGAGTACCGATGAGGGTTACGGGTGCTACCCCGGAGTACCTGGTGGGAGTACTGGTACCACCCCGGAGTACCGATGAGGATTGCGGGTACTACCACGGAGTACCGAGTGGGGGTACCGGTACTACCCCGGAGCGTCGGGAAGGGACTCCAGGCTTAAGCAGGTGCACCAGGTAGGGATACCAGGCCTACCCTGGGGGCTCAGGAAAGGAGGCCGGGTCTAAAGGGCGCGCCCGTAGGGACAACAGGTGAACTCCGGAGCATCACAAAAGTTGCCGGTACAACCCCATAGTAATGTTGGGGGAACAGGTTCTATCCCGGAACGTTGGGGAGGGACACCGGGCCTATAATGCAGAGGGTCAGGTAGTAAGGGCGAGTCTAACCCCGCGCGCCCGTAGGGACAGCAGTTGTACCCTGTAGTACTGGGTGGGGGTACTGATACCACCCTGGAGTTCCGAGTGGTGGTACCGGTACTACCCCGGAGCGCCGGTTGCGGGTACCGGTACCACCCCGGAGTACCGATGAGGGTTACGGGTGCTACCCCGGAGTACCTGGTGGGAGTACTGGTACCACCCCGGAGTACCGATGAGGGTTACGGGTGCTACCCCGGAGTACCTGGTGGGAGTACTGGTACCACCCCGGAGTACCGATGAGGATTGCGGGTACTACCACGGAGTACCGAGTGGGGGTACCGGTACTACCCCGGAGCGTCGGGAAGGGACGCCAGGCTTAAGCAGGTGCACCAGGTAGGGATACCAGGCCTACCCTGGGGGCTCAGGAAGGGAGGCCGGGTCTAACAGGGCGCGCCCCTAGGGACAACAGGTGAACTCTGGCGCATCACAAAGGTTTCCGGTACAACCCCATAGTACTGTTGGGGGAACAGGTTCTATCCCGGAACGTCGGGGAGGGACACCGGGCCTAATGCAGAAGGTTAGGTAGTAAGGGCGAGTCTAACCCCGCGCGCCCGTAGGGACAGCAGTTGTACCCTGTAGTACTGGGTGGGGGTACTGGTACCACCCCGGAGTGCCGAGTGGTGGTACCGGTACTACCCCGGAGCGCCGGTTGCGGGTACCGGTACCACCCCGGAGTACCGATGAGGGTTACGGGTGCTACCCCGGAGTACCTGGTGGGAGTACTGGTACCACCCCGGAGTACCGATGAGGATTGCGGGTACTACCACGGAGTACCGAGTGGGGGTACCGGTACTACCCCGGAGCGTCGGGAAGGGACTCCAGGCTTAAGCAGGTGCACCAGGTAGGGATACCAGGCCTACCCTGGGGGCTCAGGAAAGGAGGCCGGGTCTAAAGGGCGCGCCCGTAGGGACAATAGGTGAACTCCGGCGCATCACAAAGGTTGCCGGTGCAACCCCATAGTCCTGTTGGGGGAACAGGTTCTATCCCGGAACGTCGGGTAGGGACACCGGGCCTATAATGCAGAGGGTCAGGTAGTAAGGGCGAGTCTAACCCCGCGCGCCCGTAGGGACAGCAGTTGCACCCTGTAGTAGTGGGTGGGGGTACTGATACCACCCTGGAGTTCCGAGTGGTGGTACCGGTACTACCCCGGAGCGCCGGTTGCGGGTACCGGTACCACCCCGGAGTACCGATGAGGGTTACGGGTGCTACCCCGGAGTACCTGGTGGGAGTACTGGTACCACCCCGGAGTACCGATGAGGGTTACGGGTGCTACCCCGGAGTACCTGGTGGGAGTACTGGTACCACCCCGGAGTACCGATGAGGATTGTGGGTACTACCACGGAGTACCGAGTGGGGGTACCGGTACTACCCCGGAGCGTCGGGAAGGGACGCCAGGCTTAAGCAGGTGCACCAGGTAGGGATACCAGGCCTACCCTGGGGGCTCAGGAAGGGAGGCCGGGTCTAACAGGGTGCGCCCGTAGGGACAACAGGTGATCTCCGGCGCATCACAGAGGCTTCCGGTACAACCCCATAGTCCTGTTGGGGGAACAGGTTCTATCCCGGAACGTCGGGTAGGGACACCGGGCCTAATGCAGAAGGTTAGGTAGTAAGGGCGAGTCTAACCCCGCCCGCCCGTAGGGACAGCAGTTGTACCCTGTAGTACTGGGTGGGGGTACTGGTACCACCCTGGAGTTCCGAGTGGTGGTACCGGTACTACCCCGGAGGGCCGGTTGCGGGTACCGGTACCACCCCGGAGTACCGATGAGGGTTACGGGTGCTACCACGGTGTACCGTTTGGGGGTACCGGTACTACCCCGTAGTACCGATGAGGATTAAGGTTACTATGACGGAGCACCGAGTGGGGGTACCGGTACTATCCCGAGCGTCGGGAAGGGACACAAGGCTTAAGCAGGTACACCAGGTAGGGATACCAGGCCTACCCTGGGGGCTCAGGAAGGGAGGCCGGGTCTAACAGGGCGCGCCCGTAGGGACAAGAGGTGAACTCCGGCGCATCACAAAGGTTTCCGGTACAACCCCATAGTACTGTTGGGGGAACAGGTTCTATCCCGGAACGTCGGGGAGGGACACCGGGCCTAACGTGGTGGGTGAGATAGAAAGGTCGGGTGTAACCCCGCGCGCCCGTAGGGACAGCAGTTGTACCCTGTAGTAGTGGGTGGGGGTACTGGTACCACCCCAGAGTACCGATGAGGGTTATGGGTGCTACCCCGGAGTACCTGGTGGGAGTACTGGTACCACCCCGGAGTACCGATGAGGATTGCGGGTACTACCACGGAGTACCGAGTGGGGGTACCGGTACTACCCCGGAGCGTCGGGAAGGGACTCCAGGCTTAAGCAGGTGCACCAGGTAGGGATACCAGGCCTACCCTGGGGGCTCAGGAAAGGAGGCCGGGTCTAACAGGGCGCGCCCTTAGGGACAACAGGTGAACTCCGGCGCATCACAAAGGTTTCCGGTACAACCCCATAGTCCTGTTGGGGGAACTGGTTCTATCCCGGAACGTCGGGTAGGGACACCGGGCCTATAATGCAGATGGTCAGGTAGTAAGGGCGAGTCTAACCCCGCGCGCCCGTAGGGACAGCAGTTGTACCCTGTAGTACTGGGTGGGGGTACTGATACCACCCTGGAGTTCCGAGTGGTGGTACCGGTACTACCCCGGAGCGCCGGTTGCGGGTACCGGTACCACCCCGGAGTACCGATGAGGGTTACGGGTGCTACCCCGGAGTACCTGGTGGGAGTACTGGTACCACCCCGGAGTACCGATGAGGGTTACGGGTGCTACCCCGGAGTACCTGGTGGGAGTACTGGTACCACCCCGGAGTACCGATGAGGATTGCGGGTACTACCACGGAGTACCGAGTGGGGGTACCGGTACTACCCCGGAGCGTCGGGAAGGGACGCCAGGCTTAAGCAGGTGCACCAGGTAGGGATACCAGGCCTACCCTGGGGGCTCAGGAAGGGAGGCCGGGTCTAACAGGGTGCGCCCGTAGGGACAACAGGTGATCTCCGGCGCATCACAGAGGCTTCCGGTACAACCCCATAGTCCTGTTGGGGGAACAGGTTCTATCCCGGAACGTCGGGTAGGGACACCGGGCCTAACGTGGTGGGTGAGATAGAAAGGTCGGGTGTAACCCCGCGCGCCCGTAGGGACAGCAGTTGTACCCTGTAGTAGTGGGTGGGGGTACTGGTACCACCCCAGAGTACCGATGAGGGTTACGGGTACTACCACGGAGTACCGAGTGGGGGTACCGGTACTACCCCGGAGCGTCGGGAAGGGACGCCAGGCTTAAGCAGGTGCACCAGGTAGGGATACCAGGCCTACCCTGGGGGCTCAGGAAGGGAGGCCGGGTCTAACAGGGCGCGCCCTTAGGGACAACAGGTGAACTCCGGCGCATCACAAAGGCTTCCGGTACAACCCCATAGTACTGTTGGGGGAACAGGTTCTATCCCGGAACGTCGGGGAGGGACACCGGGCCTAATGCAGAAGGTTAGGTAGTAAGGGCGAGTCTAACCCCGCCCGCCCGTAGGGACAGCAGTTGTACCCTGTAGTACTGGGTGGGGGTACTGGTACCACCCCGGAGTACCGAGTGGTGGTACCGGTACTACCCCGGAGCGCCGGTTGCGGGTACTGGTACCACCGCGGAGTACCGATGAGGGTTACGGGTGCTACCCCGGAGTACCTGGTGGGAGTACTGGTACCACCCCGGAGTACCGATGAGGATTGCGGGTACTACCACGGAGTACCGAGTGGGGGTACCGGAACTACCCCGGAGCGTCGGGAAGGGACGCCAGGCTTAAGCAGGTGCACCAGGTAGGGATACCAGGCCTACCCTGGGGGCTCAGGAAAGGAGGCCGGGTCTAAAGGGCGCGCCCGTAGGGACAACAGGTGAACTCCGGCGCATCACAAAGGTTTCCGGTACAACCCCATAGTCCTGTTGGGGGAACAGGTTCTATCCCGGAACGTTGGGGAGGGACACCGGGCCTAATGCAGAGGGTTAGGTAGTAAGGGCGAGTCTAACCCCGCCCGCCCGTAGGGACAGCAGTTGTACCCTGTAGTACTGGGTGGGGGTACTGGTACCACCCCGGAGTGCCGAGTGGTGGTACCGGTACTACCCCGGAGCGCCTGTTGCGGGTACTGGTACCACCCCGGACTACCGATGAGGGTTACGGGTGCTACCACGGTGTACCGTTTGGGGGTACCGGTACTACCCCGTAGTACCGATGAGGATTGCGGGTACTACGACGGAGTACCGAGTGGGGGTACCGGTACTACCGCGGAGCGTCGGGAAGGGACGCCAGGCTTAAGCAGGTGCACCAGGTAGGGATACCAGGCCTACCCTGGGGGCTCAGGAAGGGAGGCCGGGTCTAAAGGGCGCGCCCGTAGGGACAACAGGTGAACTCCGGCGCATCACAAAGGTTTCCGGTACAACCCCATAGTCCTGTTGGGGGAACAGGTTCTATCCCGGAACGTCGGGTAGGGACACCGGGCCTATAATGCAGAGGGTCAGGTAGTAAGGGCGAGTCTAACCCCGCGCGCCCGTAGGGACAGCAGTTGTACCCTGTAGTACTGGGTGGGGGTACTGGTACCACCCCGGAGTGCCGAGTGGTGGTACCGGTACTACCCCGGAGTACGTGGTGGGAGTACTGGTACCACCCCAGAGTACCGTAGAGGGTTACGGGTACCACCCAGGAGCACTAGGTGGGGGTACCGGTACTACCCCGGAGCGTCGGGAAGGGACGCCAGGCTTAAGCAGGTGCACCAGGTAGGGATACCAGGCCTACCTTGGGGGCTCACGAAGGGAGGCCGGGTCTAACAGGGCGCGCCCGTAGGGACAACAGGTGAACTCCGGCGCATCACAAAGGTTTCCGGTACAACCCCATAGTACTGTTGGGGGAACAGGTTCTATCCCGGAACGTCGGGGAGGGACACCGGGCCTAACGTGGTGGGTGAGATAGAAAGGTCGGGTGTAACCCCGCGCGCCCGTAGGGACAGCAGTTGTACCCTGTAGTAGTGGGTGGGGGTACTGGTACCACCCCGGAGTACCGATGAGGGTTACGGGTACTACCACGGAGTACCTGGTGGGAGTACTGGTACCACCCCAGAGTACCGTAGAGGGTTACGGGTACTACCACGGAGTACCGAGTGGGGGTACCGGTATGACCCCGGAGCATCGGGAAGGGACGCCAGGCTTAAGCAGGTGCACCAGGTAGGGATACCAGGCCTACCCTGGGGGCTCAGGAAGGGAGGCCGGGTCTAAAGGATGCGCCCGTAGGGACAAGAGGTGAACTCCGGCGCATCACAAAGGTTTCCGGTACAACCCCATAGTACTGTTGGGGGAACAGGTTCTATCCCGGAACGTCGGGGAGGGACACCGGGCCTAATGCAGAAGGTTAGGTAGTAAGGGCGAGTCTAACCCCGCCCGCCCGTAGGGACAGCAGTTGTACCCTGTAGTACTGGGTGGGGGTACTGGTACCACCCCGGAGTGCCGAGTGGTGGTACTGGTACTACCCCGGTGCGCCGGTTGCGGGTACCGGTACCACCCCGGAGTACCGATGAGGGTTACGGGTGCTACCCCGGAGTACCTGGTGGGAGTACTGGTACCACCCCGGAGTACCGATGAGGATTGCGGGTACTACCACGGAGTACCGAGTGGGGGTACCGGTACTACCCCGGAGCGTCGGGAAGGGACTCCAGGCTTAAGCAGGTGCACCAGGTAGGGATACCAGGCCTACCCTGGGGGCTCAGGAAAGGAGGCCGGGTCTAAAGGGCGCGCCCGTAGGGACAACAGGTGAACTCCGGAGCATCACAAAAGTTGCCGGTACAACCCCATAGTAATGTTGGGGGAACAGGTTCTATCCCGGAACGTTGGGGAGGGACACCGGGCCTATAATGCAGAGGGTCAGGTAGTAAGGGCGAGTCTAACCCCGCGCGCCCGTAGGGACAGCAGTTGTACCCTGTAGTACTGGGTGGGGGTACTGATACCACCCTGGAGTTCCGAGTGGTGGTACCGGTACTACCCCGGAGCGCCGGTTGCGGGTACCGGTACCACCCCGGAGTACCGATGAGGGTTACGGGTGCTACCCCGGAGTACCTGGTGGGAGTACTGGTACCACCCCGGAGTACCGATGAGGGTTACGGGTGCTACCCCGGAGTACCTGGTGGGAGTACTGGTACCACCCCGGAGTACCGATGAGGATTGCGGGTACTACCACGGAGTACCGAGTGGGGGTACCGGTACTACCCCGGAGCGTCGGGAAGGGACGCCAGGCTTAAGCAGGTGCACCAGGTAGGGATACCAGGCCTACCCTGGGGGCTCAGGAAGGGAGGCCGGGTCTAACAGGGCGCGCCCCTAGGGACAACAGGTGAACTCTGGCGCATCACAAAGGTTTCCGGTACAACCCCATAGTACTGTTGGGGGAATAGGTTCTATCCCGGAACGTCGGGGAGGGACACCGGGCCTAATGCAGAAGGTTAGGTAGTAAGGGCGAGTCTAACCCCGCGCGCCCGTAGGGACAGCAGTTGTACCCTGTAGTACTGGGTGGGGGTACTGGTACCACCCCGGAGTGCCGAGTGGTGGTACCGGTACTACCCCGGAGCGCCGGTTGCGGGTACCGGTACCACCCCGGAGTACCGATGAGGGTTACGGGTGCTACCCCGGAGTACCTGGTGGGAGTACTGGTACCACCCCGGAGTACCGATGAGGATTGCGGGTACTACCACGGAGTACCGAGTGGGGGTACCGGTACTACCCCGGAGCGTCGGGAAGGGACTCCAGGCTTAAGCAGGTGCACCAGGTAGGGATACCAGGCCTACCCTGGGGGCTCAGGAAAGGAGGCCGGGTCTAAAGGGCGCGCCCGTAGGGACAATAGGTGAACTCCGGCGCATCACAAAGTTTGCCGGTGCAACCCCATAGTCCTGTTGGGGGAACAGGTTCTATCCCGGAACGTCGGGTAGGGACACCGGGCCTATAATGCAGAGGGTCAGGTAGTAAGGGCGAGTCTAACCCCGCGCGCCCGTAGGGACAGCAGTTGCACCCTGTAGTAGTGGGTGGGGGTACTGATACCACCCTGGAGTTCCGAGTGGTGGTACCGGTACTACCCCGGAGCGCCGGTTGCGGGTACCGGTACCACCCCGGACTACCGATGAGGGTTACGGGTGCTACCCCGGAGTACCTGGTGGGAGTACTGGTACCACCCCGGAGTACCGATGAGGGTTACGGGTGCTACCCCGGAGTACCTGGTGGGAGTACTGGTACCACCCCGGAGTACCGATGAGGATTGTGGGTACTACCACGGAGTACCGAGTGGGGGTACCGGTACTACCCCGGAGCGTCGGGAAGGGACGCCAGGCTTAAGCAGGTGCACCAGGTAGGGATACCAGGCCTACCCTGGGGGCTCAGGAAGGGAGGCCGGGTCTAACAGGGTGCGCCCGTAGGGACAACAGGTGATCTCCGGCGCATCACAGAGGCTTCCGGTACAACCCCATAGTCCTGTTGGGGGAACAGGTTCTATCCCGGAACGTCGGGTAGGGACACCGGGCCTAATGCAGAAGGTTAGGTAGTAAGGGCGAGTCTAACCCCGCCCGCCCGTAGGGACAGCAGTTGTACCCTGTAGTACTGGGTGGGGGTACTGGTACCACCCTGGAGTTCCGAGTGGTGGTACCGGTACTACCCCGGAGGGCCGGTTGCGGGTACCGGTACCACCCCGGAGTACCGATGAGGGTTACGGGTGCTACCACGGTGTACCGTTTGGGGGTACCGGTACTACCCCGTAGTACCGATGAGGATTACGGTTACTATGACGGAGCACCGAGTGGGGGTACCGGTACTATCCCAAGCGTCGGGAAGGGACACAAGGCTTAAGCAGGTACACCAGGTAGGGATACCAGGCCTACCCTGGGGGCTCAGGAAGGGAGGCCGGGTCTAACAGGGCGCGCCCGTAGGGACAAGAGGTGAACTCCGGCGCATCACAAAGGTTTCCGGTACAACCCCATAGTACTGTTGGGGGAACAGGTTCTATCCCGGAACGTCGGGGAGGGACACCGGGCCTAACGTGGTGGGTGAGATAGAAAGGTCGGGTGTAACCCCGCGCGCCCGTAGGGACAGCAGTTGTACCCTGTAGTAGTGGGTGGGGGTACTGGTACCACCCCGGAGTACCGATGAGGGTTATGGGTGCTACCCCGGAGTACCTGGTGGGAGTACTGGTACCACCCCGGAGTACCGATGAGGATTGCGGGTACTACCACGGAGTACCGAGTGGGGGTACCGGTACTACCCCGGAGCGTCGGGAAGGGACTCCAGGCTTAAGCAGGTGCACCAGGTAGGGATACCAGGCCTACCCTGGGGGCTCAGGAAAGGAGGCCGGGTCTAACAGGGCGCGCCCTTAGGGACAACAGGTGAACTCCGGCGCATCACAAAGGTTTCCGGTACAACCCCATAGTCCTGTTGGGGGAACAGGTTCTATCCCGGAACGTCGGGTAGGGACACCGGGCCTATAATGCAGATGGTCAGGTAGTAAGGGCGAGTCTAACCCCGCGCGCCCGTAGGGACAGCAGTTGTACCCTGTAGTACTGGGTGGGGGTACTGATACCACCCTGGAGTTCCGAGTGGTGGTACCGGTACTACCCCGGAGCGCCGGTTGCGGGTACCGGTACCACCCCGGACTACCGATGAGGGTTATGGGTGCTACCCCGGAGTACCTGGTGGGAGTACTGGTACCACCCCGGAGTACCGATGAGGATTGCGGGTACTACCACGGAGTACCGAGTGGGGGTACCGGTACTACCCCGGAGCGTCGGGAAGGGACGCCAGGCTTAAGCAGGTGCACCAGGTAGGGATACCAGGCCTACCCTGGGGGCTCAGGAAGGGAGGCCGGGTCTAACAGGGTGCGCCCGTAGGGACAACAGGTGATCTCCGGCGCATCACAGAGGCTTCCGGTACAACCCCATAGTCCTGTTGGGGGAACAGGTTCTATCCCGGAACGTCGGGTAGGGACACCGGGCCTAACGTGGTGGGTGAGATAGAAAGGTCGGGTGTAACCCCGCGCGCCCGTAGGGACAGCAGTTGTACCCTGTAGTAGTGGGTGGGGGTACTGGTACCACCCCAGAGTACCGATGAGGGTTACGGGTACTACCACGGAGTACCGAGTGGGGGTACCGGTACTACCCCGGAGCGTCGGGAAGGGACGCCAGGCTTAAGCAGGTGCACCAGGTAGGGATACCAGGCCTACCCTGGGGGCTCAGGAAGGGAGGCCGGGTCTAACAGGGCGCGCCCTTAGGGACAACAGGTGAACTCCGGCGCATCACAAAGGCTTCCGGTACAACCCCATAGTACTGTTGGGGGAACAGGTTCTATCCCGGAACGTCGGGGAGGGACACCGGGCCTAATGCAGAAGGTTAGGTAGTAAGGGCGAGTCTAACATCGCGCGCCCGTAGGGACAGCAGTTGTACCCTGTAGTACTGGGTGGGGGTACTGGTACCACCCCGGAGTGCCGAGTGGTGGTACCGGTACTACCCCGGAGCGCCGGTTGCGGGTACTGGTACCACCGCGGAGTACCGATGAGGGTTACGGGTGCTACCCCGGAGTACCTGGTGGGAGTACTGGTACCACCCCGGAGTACCAATGAGGATTGCGGGTACTACCACGGAGTACCGAGTGGGGGTACCGGTACTACCCCGGAGCGTCGGGAAGGGACGCCAGGCTTAAGCAGGTGCACCAGGTAGGGATACCAGGCCTACCCTGGGGGCTCAGGAAAGGAGGCCGGGTCTAAAGGGCGCGCCCGTAGGGACAACAGGTGAACTCCGGCGCATCACAAAGGTTTCCGGTACAACCCCATAGTACTGTTGGGGGAACAGGTTCTATCCCGGAACGTTGGGGAGGGACACCGGGCCTAATGCAGAAGGTTAGGTAGTAAGGGCGAGTCTAACCCCGCCCGCCCGTAGGGACAGCAGTTGTACCCTGTAGTAGTGAGTGGGGGTACTGGTACCACCCCGGAGTGCCGAGTGGTGGTACCGGTACTACCCCGGAGCGCCGGTTGCGGGTACTGGTACCACCCCGGACTACCGATGAGGGTTACGGGTGCTACCACGGTGTACCGTTTGGGGGTACCGGTACTACCCCGTAGTACCGATGAGGATTACGGTTACTATGACGGAGCACCGAGTGGGGGTACCGGTACTACCCCGGAGCGTCGGGAAGGGACACCAGGCTTAAGCAGGTGCACCAGGTAGGGATACCAGGCCTACCCTGGGGGCTCAGGAAAGGAGGCCGGGTCTAAAGGGCGCGCCCGTAGGGACAACAGGTGAACTCCGGCGCATCACAAAGGTTGCCGGTACAACCCCATAGTCCTGTTGGGGGAACAGGTTCTATCCCGGAACGTCGGGTAGGGACACCGGGCCTATAATGCAGAGGGTCAGGTAGTAAGGGCGAGTCTAACCCCGTGCGCCCGTAGGGACAGAAGTTGTACCCTGTAGTACTGGGTGGGGGTACTGGTACCACCCCGGAGTGCCGAGTGGTGGTACCGGTACTACCCCGGAGTACCTGGTGGGAGTACTGCTACCACCCCAGAGTACCGTAGAGGGTTACGGGTACCACCCAGGAGCACCAGGTGGGGGTACCGGTACGATCCCGGAGCGTCGGGAAGGGACGCCAGGCTTAAGCAGGTGCACCAGGTAGGGATACCAGGCCTACCCTGGGGGCTCAGGAAGGGAGGCCGGGTCTAAAGGTCGCGCCCGTAGGGACAACAGGTGAACTCCGGCGCATCACAAAGGTTTCCGGTACAACCCCATAGTCCTGTTGGGGGAACAGGTTCTATCCCGGAACGTCGGGTAGGGACACCGGGCCTATAATGCAGAGGGTCAGGTAGTAAGGGCGAGTCTAACCCCGCGCGCCCGTAGGGACAGCATTTGTACCCTGTAGTACTGGGTGGGGGTACTGGTACCACCCCGGAGTACCGATGAGGGTTATGGGTACTACCCCGGAGTACCTGGTGGGAGTACTGGTACCACCCCAGAGTACCGTAGAGGGTTACGGGTACTACCACGGAGTACCGAGTGGTGGTACCGGTACTACCCCGGAGCGCCGGTTGCGGTTACTGGTACCACCCCGGAGTACCGATGAGGGTTACGGGTGCTACCACGGTGTACCGTTTGGGGGTACCGGTACTACCCCGTAGTACCGATGAGGGTTACGGTTACTACGACGGAGCACCGAGTGGGGGTACCGGTACTACCCCGGAGCGTCGGGAAGGGACGCCAGGCTTAAGCAGGTGCACCAGGTAGGGATACCAGGCCTACCCTGGGGGCTCAGGAAGGGAGGCCTGGTCTAACAGGGTGCGCCCGTAGGGACAACAGGTGAACTCCGGCGCATCACAGAGGCTTCCGGTACAACCCCATAGTCCTGTTGGGGGAACAGGTTCTATCCCGGAACGTCGGGTAGGGACACCGGGCCTAACGTGGTGGGTGAGATAGAAAGGTCGGGTGTAACCCCGCGCGCCCGTAGGGACAGCAGTTGTACCCTGTAGTAGTGGGTGGGGGTACTGGTACCACCCCGGAGTACCGTAGAGGGTTACGGGTACTACCACGGAGTACCGAGTGGGGGTACCGGTACTACCCCGGAGCGTCGGGAAGGGACGCCAGGCTTAAGCAGGTGCACCAGGTAGGGATACCAGGCCTACCCTGGGGGCTCAGGAAGGGAGGCCGGGTCTAACAGGGCGCTCACATAGGGACAACAGGTGAACTCCGGCGCATCACAAAGGTTTCCGGTACAACCCCATAGTACTGTTGGGGGAACAGGTTCTATCCCGGAACGTCGGGGAGGGACACCGGGCCTAATGCAGAAGGTTAGGTAGTAAGGGCGAGTCTAACCCCGCCCGCCCGTAGGGACAGCAGTTGTACCCTGTAGTAGTGAGTGGGGGTACTGGTACCACCCCGGAGTGCCGAGTGGTGGTACCGGTACTACCCCGGAGCGCCGGTTGCGGGTACTGGTACCACCCCGGACTACCGATGAGGGTTACGGGTACTACCCCGGAGTACCTGGTGGGAGTACTGGTACCACCCCGGAGTACCAATGAGGATTGCGGGTACTACCACGGAGTACCGAGTGGGGGTACCGGTACTACCCCGGAGCGTCGGGAAGGGACGCCAGGCTTAAGCAGGTGCACCAGGTAGGGATACCAGGCCTACCTTGGGGGCTCAGGAAAGGAGGCCGGGTCTAAAGGGCGCGCCCGTAGGGACAACAGGTGAACTCCGGCGCATCACAAAGGTTGCCGGTACAACCCCATAGTCCTGTTGGGGGAACAGGTTCTATCCCGGAACGTCGGGTAGGGACACCGGGCCTATAATGCAGAGGGTCAGGTAGTAAGGGCGAGTCTAACCCCGCGCGCCCGTAGGGACAGCAGTTGTACCCTGTAGTACTGGGTGGGGGTACTGGTACCACCCCGGAGTACCGATGAGGGTTACGGGTACTACCCCGGAGTACCTGGTGGGAGTACTGGTACCACCCCAGAGTACCGTAGAGGGTTACGGGTACTACCACGGAGTACCGAGTGGGGGTACCGGTACGACCCCGGAGCGTCGGGAAGGGACGCCAGGCTTAAGCAGGTGCACCAGGTAGAGATACCAGGCCTACCCTGGGGGCTCAGGAAGGGAGGCCGGGTCTAACAGGGCACGCCCGTAGGGACAACAGGTGAACTCCGGCGCATCACAAAGGTTTCCGGTACAACCCCATAGTACTGTTGGGGGAACAGGTTCTATCCCGGAACGTTGGGGAGGGACACCGGGCCTAACGCGGAGGGTCAGATAGAAAGGGCGGGTCTCACCCCGCGCAGCAGTAGGGACAGCAGTTGTACCCTGTAGTAGTGGGTGGGGGTACTGGTACCACCCCGGAGTACCGATGAGGGTTACGGGTACTACCCCGGAGTACCTGGTGGGAGTACTGCTACCACCCCAGAGTACCGTAGAGGGTTACGGGTACCACCCAGGAGCACCAGGTGGGGGTACCGGTACTACCCTGGATCGCCGGGAAGGGACGCCAGGCTTAAGCAGGTGCACCAGGTAGGGATACCAGGCCTACCCTGGGGGCTCAGGAAAGGAGGCCGGGTCTAACAGGGCGCGCCCTTAGGGACAACAGGTGAACTCCGGCGCATCACAAAGGTTTCCGGTACAACCCCATAGTCCTGTTGGGGGAACAGGTTCTATCCCGGAACGTCGGGTAGGGACACCGGGCCTATAATGCAGATGGTCAGGTAGTAAGGGCGAGTCTAACCCCGCGCGCCCGTAGGGACAGCAGTTGTACCCTGTAGTACTGGGTGGGGGTACTGATACCACCCTGGAGTTCCGAGTGGTGGTACCGGTACTACCCCGGAGCGCCGGTTGCGGGTACCGGTACCACCCCGGAGTACCGATGAGGGTTACGGGTGCTACCCCGGAGTACCTGGTGGGAGTACTGGTACCACCCCGGACTACCGATGAGGGTTATGGGTGCTACCCCGGAGTACCTGGTGGGAGTACTGGTACCACCCCGGAGTACCGATGAGGATTGCGGGTACTACCACGGAGTACCGAGTGGGGGTACCGGTACTACCCCGGAGCGTCGGGAAGGGACGCCAGGCTTAAGCAGGTGCACCAGGTAGGGATACCAGGCCTACCCTGGGGGCTCAGGAAGGGAGGCCGGGTCTAACAGGGTGCGCCCGTAGGGACAACAGGTGATCTCCGGCGCATCACAGAGGCTTCCGGTACAACCCCATAGTCCTGTTGGGGGAACAGGTTCTATCCCGGAACGTCGGGTAGGGACACCGGGCCTAACGTGGTGGGTGAGATAGAAAGGTCGGGTGTAACCCCGCGCGCCCGTAGGGACAGCAGTTGTACCCTGTAGTAGTGGGTGGGGGTACTGGTACCACCCCAGAGTACCGATGAGGGTTACGGGTACTACCACGGAGTACCGAGTGGGGGTACCGGTACTACCCCGGAGCGTCGGGAAGGGACGCCAGGCTTAAGCAGGTGCACCAGGTAGGGATACCAGGCCTACCCTGGGGGCTCAGGAAGGGAGGCCGGGTCTAACAGGGCGCGCCCTTAGGGACAACAGGTGAACTCCGGCGCATCACAAAGGCTTCCGGTACAACCCCATAGTACTGTTGGGGGAACAGGTTCTATCCCGGAACGTCGGGGAGGGACACCGGGCCTAATGCAGAAGGTTAGGTAGTAAGGGCGAGTCTAACCCCGCCCGCCCGTAGGGACAGCAGTTGTACCCTGTAGTACTGGGTGGGGGTACTGGTACCACCCCGGAGTGCCGAGTGGTGGTACCGGTACTACCCCGGAGCGCCGGTTGCGGGTACTGGTACCACCGCGGAGTACCGATGAGGGTTACGGGTGCTACCCCGGAGTACCTGGTGGGAGTACTGGTACCACCCCGGAGTACCAATGAGGATTGCGGGTACTACCACGGAGTACCGAGTGGGGGTACCGGTACTACCCCGGAGCGTCGGGAAGGGACGCCAGGCTTAAGCAGGTGCACCAGGTAGGGATACCAGGCCTACCCTGGGGGCTCAGGAAAGGAGGCCGGGTCTAAAGGGCGCGCCCGTAGGGACAACAGGTGAACTCCGGCGCATCACAAAGGTTTCCGGTACAACCCCATAGTACTGTTGGGGGAACAGGTTCTATCCCGGAACGTTGGGGAGGGACACCGGGCCTAATGCAGAAGGTTAGGTAGTAAGGGCGAGTCTAACCCCGCCCGCCCGTAGGGACAGCAGTTGTACCCTGTAGTAGTGAGTGGGGGTACTGGTACCACCCCGGAGTGCCGAGTGGTGGTACCGGTACTACCCCGGAGCGCCGGTTGCGGGTACTGGTACCACCCCGGACTACCGATGAGGGTTACGGGTGCTACCACGGTGTACCGTTTGGGGGTACCGGTACTACCCCGTAGTACCGATGAGGATTACGGTTACTATGACGGAGCACCGAGTGGGGGTACCGGTACTACCCCGGAGCGTCGGGAAGGGACACCAGGCTTAAGCAGGTGCACCAGGTAGGGATACCAGGCCTACCCTGGGGGCTCAGGAAAGGAGGCCGGGTCTAAAGGGCGCGCCCGTAGGGACAACAGGTGAACTCCGGCGCATCACAAAGGTTGCCGGTACAACCCCATAGTCCTGTTGGGGGAACAGGTTCTATCCCGGAACGTCGGGTAGGGACACCGGGCCTATAATGCAGAGGGTCAGGTAGTAAGGGCGAGTCTAACCCCGTGCGCCCGTAGGGACAGAAGTTGTACCCTGTAGTACTGGGTGGGGGTACTGGTACCACCCCGGAGTGCCGAGTGGTGGTACCGGTACTACCCCGGAGTACCTGGTGGGAGTACTGCTACCACCCCAGAGTACCGTAGAGGGTTACGGGTACCACCCAGGAGCACCAGGTGGGGGTACCGGTACGATCCCGGAGCGTCGGGAAGGGACGCCAGGCTTAAGCAGGTGCACCAGGTAGGGATACCAGGCCTACCCTGGGGGCTCAGGAAGGGAGGCCGGGTCTAAAGGTCGCGCCCGTAGGGACAACAGGTGAACTCCGGCGCATCACAAAGGTTTCCGGTACAACCCCATAGTCCTGTTGGGGGAACAGGTTCTATCCCGGAACGTCGGGTAGGGACACCGGGCCTATAATGCAGAGGGTCAGGTAGTAAGGGCGAGTCTAACCCCGCGCGCCCGTAGGGACAGCATTTGTACCCTGTAGTACTGGGTGGGGGTACTGGTACCACCCCGGAGTACCGATGAGGGTTATGGGTACTACCCCGGAGTACCTGGTGGGAGTACTGGTACCACCCCAGAGTACCGTAGAGGGTTACGGGTACTACCACGGAGTACCGAGTGGTGGTACCGGTACTACCCCGGAGCGCCGGTTGCGGTTACTGGTACCACCCCGGAGTACCGATGAGGGTTACGGGTGCTACCACGGTGTACCGTTTGGGGGTACCGGTACTACCCCGTAGTACCGATGAGGGTTACGGTTACTACGACGGAGCACCGAGTGGGGGTACCGGTACTACCCCGGAGCGTCGGGAAGGGACGCCAGGCTTAAGCAGGTGCACCAGGTAGGGAT
Organism: Haliaeetus albicilla; assembly: GCF_947461875.1. NCBI lineage: Eukaryota > Metazoa > Chordata > Aves > Accipitriformes > Accipitridae > Haliaeetus > Haliaeetus albicilla. The sequence continues at coordinate 62,171 of NW_027212510.1, forward strand.
ACCAGGCCTACCCTGGGGGCTCAGGAAGGGAGGCCTGGTCTAACAGGGTGCGCCCGTAGGGACAACAGGTGAACTCCGGCGCATCACAGAGGCTTCCGGTACAACCCCATAGTCCTGTTGGGGGAACAGGTTCTATCCCGGAACGTCGGGTAGGGACACCGGGCCTAACGTGGTGGGTGAGATAGAAAGGTCGGGTGTAACCCCGCGCGCCCGTAGGGACAGCAGTTGTACCCTGTAGTAGTGGGTGGGGGTACTGGTACCACCCCGGAGTACCGTAGAGGGTTACGGGTACTACCACGGAGTACCGAGTGGGGGTACCGGTACTACCCCGGAGCGTCGGGAAGGGACGCCAGGCTTAAGCAGGTGCACCAGGTAGGGATACCAGGCCTACCCTGGGGGCTCAGGAAGGGAGGCCGGGTCTAACAGGGCGCTCACATAGGGACAACAGGTGAACTCCGGCGCATCACAAAGGTTTCCGGTACAACCCCATAGTACTGTTGGGGGAACAGGTTCTATCCCGGAACGTCGGGGAGGGACACCGGGCCTAATGCAGAAGGTTAGGTAGTAAGGGCGAGTCTAACCCCGCCCGCCCGTAGGGACAGCAGTTGTACCCTGTAGTAGTGAGTGGGGGTACTGGTACCACCCCGGAGTGCCGAGTGGTGGTACCGGTACTACCCCGGAGCGCCGGTTGCGGGTACTGGTACCACCCCGGACTACCGATGAGGGTTACGGGTACTACCCCGGAGTACCTGGTGGGAGTACTGGTACCACCCCGGAGTACCAATGAGGATTGCGGGTACTACCACGGAGTACCGAGTGGGGGTACCGGTACTACCCCGGAGCGTCGGGAAGGGACGCCAGGCTTAAGCAGGTGCACCAGGTAGGGATACCAGGCCTACCTTGGGGGCTCAGGAAAGGAGGCCGGGTCTAAAGGGCGCGCCCGTAGGGACAACAGGTGAACTCCGGCGCATCACAAAGGTTGCCGGTACAACCCCATAGTCCTGTTGGGGGAACAGGTTCTATCCCGGAACGTCGGGTAGGGACACCGGGCCTATAATGCAGAGGGTCAGGTAGTAAGGGCGAGTCTAACCCCGCGCGCCCGTAGGGACAGCAGTTGTACCCTGTAGTACTGGGTGGGGGTACTGGTACCACCCCGGAGTACCGATGAGGGTTACGGGTACTACCCCGGAGTACCTGGTGGGAGTACTGGTACCACCCCAGAGTACCGTAGAGGGTTACGGGTACTACCACGGAGTACCGAGTGGGGGTACCGGTACGACCCCGGAGCGTCGGGAAGGGACGCCAGGCTTAAGCAGGTGCACCAGGTAGAGATACCAGGCCTACCCTGGGGGCTCAGGAAGGGAGGCCGGGTCTAACAGGGCACGCCCGTAGGGACAACAGGTGAACTCCGGCGCATCACAAAGGTTTCCGGTACAACCCCATAGTACTGTTGGGGGAACAGGTTCTATCCCGGAACGTTGGGGAGGGACACCGGGCCTAACGCGGAGGGTCAGATAGAAAGGGCGGGTCTCACCCCGCGCAGCAGTAGGGACAGCAGTTGTACCCTGTAGTAGTGGGTGGGGGTACTGGTACCACCCCGGAGTACCGATGAGGGTTACGGGTACTACCCCGGAGTACCTGGTGGGAGTACTGCTACCACCCCAGAGTACCGTAGAGGGTTACGGGTACCACCCAGGAGCACCAGGTGGGGGTACCGGTACTACCCTGGATCGCCGGGAAGGGACGCCAGGCTTAAGCAGGTGCACCAGGTAGGGATACCAGGCCTACCCTGGGGGCTCAGGAAGGGAGGCCGGGTCTAACAGGGCGCGCCCGTAGGGACAAGAGGTGAACTCCGGCGCATCACAAAGGTTTCCGGTACAACCCCATAGCACTGTTGGGGGAACAGGTTCTATCCCGGAACGTCGGGGAGGGACACCGGGCCTAAAGTGGTGGGTGAGATAGAAAGGTCGGGTGTAACCCCGCGCGCCCGTAGGGACAGCAGTTGTACCCTGTAGTAGTGGGTGGGGGTACTGGTACCACCCCGGAGTACCGATGAGGGTTATGGGTACTACCCCGGAGTACCTGGTGGGAGTACTGCTACCACCCCAGAGTACCGTAGAGGGTTACGGGTACTACCACGGAGTACCGAGTGGTGGTACCGGTACTACCCCGGAGCGCCGGTTGCGGGTACTGGTACCACCCCGGAGTACCGATGAGGGTTACGGGTACTACCACGGTGTACCGTTTGGGGGTACCGGTACTACCCCGTAGTACCGATGAGGATTACGGTTACTACGACGGAGCACCGAGTGGGGGTACCGGTACTACCCCGGAGCGTCGGGAAGGGACGCCAGGCTTAAGCAGGTGCACCAGGTAGGGATACCAGGCCTACCCTGGGGGCTCAGGAAGGGAGGCCGGGTCTAACAGGGCGCGCCCGTAGGGACAACAGGTGAACTCTGGCGCATCACTAAGGTTTCCGGTACAACCCCATAGTACTGTTGGGGGAACAGGTTCTATCCCGGAACGTCAGGGAGGGACACCGGGCCTAATGCAGAAGGTTAGGTAGTAAGGGCGAGTCTAACCCCGCGCGCCCGTAGGGACAGCAGTTGTACCCTGTAGTACTGGGTGGGGGTACTGGTACCACCCCGGAGTGCCGAGTGGTGGTACCGGTACTACCCCGGAGCGCCGGTTGCGGGTACTGGTACCACCGCGGAGTACCGATGAGGGTTACGGGTGCTACCCCGGAGTACCTGGTGGGAGTACTGGTACCACCCCGGAGTACCGATGAGGATTGCGGGTACTACCACGGAGTACCGAGTGGGGGTACCGGTACTACCCCGGAGCGTCGGGAAGGGACGCCAGGCTTAAGCAGGTGCACCAGGTAGGGATACCAGGCCTACCCTGGGGGCTCAGGAAAGGAGGCCGGGTCTAAAGGGCGCGCCCGTAGGGACAACAGGTGAACTCCGGCGCATCACAAAGGTTTCAGGTACAACCCCATAGTACTGTTGGGGGAACAGGTTCTATCCCGGAACGTTGGGGAGGGACACCGGGCCTAATGCAGAAGGTTAGGTAGTAAGGGCGAGTCTAACCCCGCCCGCCCGTAGGGACAGCAGTTGTACCCTGTAGTAGTGAGTGGGGGTACTGGTACCACCCCGGAGTGCCGAGTGGTGGTACCGGTACTACCCCGGAGCGCCGGTTGCGGGTACTGGTACCACCCCGGACTACCGATGAGGGTTACGGGTGCTACCACGGTGTACCGTTTGGGGGTACCGGTACTACCCCGGAGCGTCGGGAAGGGACGCCAGGCTTAAGCAGGTGCACCAGGTAGGGATACCAGGCCTACCCTGGGGGCTCAGGAAGGGAGGCCGGGTCTAAAGGGCGCGCCCGTAGGGACAACAGGTGAACTCCGGCGCATCACAAAGGTTTCCGGTACAACCCCATAGTCCTGTTGGGGGAACAGGTTCTATCCCGGAACGTCGGGTAGGGACACCGGGCCTATAATGCAGAGGGTCAGGTAGTAAGGGCGAGTCTAACCCCGCGCGCCCGTAGGGACAGAAGTTGTACCCTGTAGTACTGGGTGGGGGTACTGGTACCACCCCGGAGTTCCGAGTGGTGGTACCGGTACTACCCCGGAGTATGTGGTGGGAGTACTGGTACCACCCCAAAGTACCGTAGAGGGTTACGGGTACCACCCAGGAGCACTAGGTGGGGGTACCGGTACTACCCCGGAGCGTCGGGAAGGGACGCCAGGCTTAAGCAGGTGCACCAGGTAGGGATACCAGGCCTACCCTGGGGGCTCACGAAGGGAGGCCGGGTCTAACAGGGCGCGCCCGTAGGGACAACAGGTGAACTCCGGCGCATCACAAAGGTTTCCGGTACAACCCCATAGTACTGTTGGGGGAACAGGTTCTATCCCGGAACGTCGGGGAGGGACACCGGGCCTAACGTTGTGGGTGAGATAGAAAGGTCGGGTGTAACCCCGCGCGCCCGTAGGGACAGCAGTTGTACCCTGTAGTAGTGGGTGGGAGTACTGGTACCACCCCGGAGTACCGATGAGGGTTATGGGTACTACCCCGGAGTACCTGGTGGGAGTACTGGTACCACCCCAGAGTACCGTAGAGGGTTACGGGTACTACCACGGAGTACCGAGTGGGGGTACCGGTATGACCCCGGAGCATCGGGAAGGGACGCCAGGCTTAAGCAGGTGCACCAGGTAGGGATACCAGGCCTACCCTGGGGGCTCAGGAAGGGAGGCCGGGTCTAAAGGATGCGCCCGTAGGGACAACAGGTGAACTCCGGCGCATCACAAAGGTTTCCGGTACAACCCCATAGTACTGTTGGGGGAACAGGTTCTATCCCGGAACGTCGGGGAGGGACACCGGGCCTAATGCAGAAGGTTAGGTAGTAAGGGCGAGTCTAACCCCGCCCGCCCGTAGGGACAGCAGTTGTACCCTGTAGTACTGGGTGGGGGTACTGGTACCACCCCGGAGTGCCGAGTGGTGGTACTGGTACTACCCCGGTGCGCCGGTTGCGGGTACCGGTACCACCCCGGAGTACCGATGAGGGTTACGGGTGCTACCCCGGAGTACCTGGTGGGAGTACTGGTACCACCCCGGAGTACCGATGAGGATTGCGGGTACTACCACGGAGTACCGAGTGGGGGTACCGGTACTACCCCGGAGCGTCGGGAAGGGACGCCAGGCTTAAGCAGGTGCACCAGGTAGGGATACCAGGCCTACCCTGGGGGCTCAGGAAAGGAGGCCGGGTCTAAAGGGCGCGCCCGTAGGGACAACAGGTGAACTCCGGCGCATCACAAAAGTTGCCGGTACAACCCCATAGTCCTGTTGGGGGAACAGGTTCTATCCCGGAACGTCGGGTAGGGACACCGGGCCTATAATGCAGAGGGTCAGGTAGTAAGGGCGAGTCTAACCCCGCGCGCCCGTAGGGACAGCATTTGTACCCTGTAGTACTGGGTGGGGGTACTGATACCACCCTGGAGTTCCGAGTGGTGGTACCGGTACTACCCCGGAGCGCCGGTTGCGGGTACCGGTACCACCCCGGAGTACCGATGAGGGTTACGGGTGCTACCCCGGAGTACCTGGTGGGAATACTGGTACCACCCCGGAGTACCGATGAGGGTTACGGGTGCTACCCCGGAGTACCTGGTGGGAGTACTGGTACCACCCCGGAGTACCGATGAGGATTGCGGGTACTACCACGGAGTACCGAGTGGGGGTACCGGTACTACCCCTGAGCGTCGGGAAGGGACGCCAGGCTTAAGCAGGTGCACCAGGTAGGGATACCAGGCCTACCCTGGGGGCTCAGGAAGGGAGGCCGGGTCTAACAGGGTGCGCCCGTAGGGACAACAGGTGATCTCCGGCGCATCACAGAGGCTTCCGGTACAACCCCATAGTCCTGTTGGGGGAACAGGTTCTATCCCGGAACGTCGGGTAGGGACACCGGGCCTAACGTGGTGGGTGAGATAGAAAGGTCGGGTGTAACCCCGCGCGCCCGTAGGGACAGCAGTTGTACCTGTAGTAGTGGGTGGGGTACTGGTACCACCCCAGAGTACCGTAGAGGGTTACGGTTACTACGACGGAGTACCGAGTGGGGGTACCGGTACTACCCCGGAGCGTCGGGAAGGGACGCCAGGCTTAAGCAGGTGCACCAGGTAGGGATACCAGGCCTACCCTGGGGGCTCAGGAAGGGAGGCCGGGTCTAACAGGGCGCGCCCTTAGGGACAACAGGTGAACTCTGGCGCATCACAAAGGTTTCCGGTACAACCCCATAGTACTGTTGGGGGAACAGGTTCTATCCCGGAACGTCGGGGAGGGACACCGGGCCTAATGCAGAAGGTTAGGTAGTAAGGGCGAGTCTAACCCCGCCCGCCCGTAGGGACAGCAGTTGTACCCTGTAGTACTGGGTGGGGGTACTGGTACCACCCCGGAGTGCCGAGTGGTGGTACCGGTACTACCCCGGAGCGCCGGTTGCGGGTACCGGTACCACCCCGGAGTACCGATGAGGGTTACGGGTGCTACCCCGGAGTACCTGGTGGGAGTACTGGTACCACCCCGGAGTACCGATGAGGATTGCGGGTACTACCACGGAGTACCGAGTGGGGGTACCGGTACTACCCCGGAGCGTCGGGAAGGGACTCCAGGCTTAAGCAGGTGCACCAGGTAGGGATACCAGGCCTACCCTGGGGGCTCAGGAAAGGAGGCCGGGTCTAAAGGGCGCGCCCGTAGGGACAATAGGTGAACTCCGGCGCATCACAAAGGTTGCCGGTGCAACCCCATAGTCCTGTTGGGGGAACAGGTTCTATCCCGGAACGTCGGGTAGGGACACCGGGCCTATAATGCAGAGGGTCAGGTAGTAAGGGCGAGTCTAACCCCGCGCGCCCGTAGGGACAGCAGTTGTACCCTGTAGTACTGGGTGGGGGTACTGATACCACCCTGGAGTTCCGAGTGGTGGTACCGGTACTACCCCGGAGCGCCGGTTGCGGGTACCGGTACCACCCCGGACTACCGATGAGGGTTACGGGTGCTACCCCGGAGTACCTGGTGGTAGTACTGGTACCACCCCGGAGTACCGATGAGGGTTACGGGTGCTACCCCGGAGTACCTGGTGGGAGTACTGGTACCACCCCGGAGTACCGATGAGGATTGCGGGTACTACCACGGAGTACCGAGTGGGGGTACCGGTACTACCCCGGAGCGTCGGGAAGGGACGCCAGGCTTAAGCAGGTGCACCAGGTAGGGATACCAGGCCTACCCTGGGGGCTCAGGAAGGGAGGCCGGGTCTAACAGGGCGCGCCCGTAGGGACAACAGGTGATCTCCGGCGCATCACAGAGGCTTCCGGTACAACCCCATAGTCCTGTTGGGGGAACAGGTTCTATCCCGGAACGTCGGGTAGGGACACCGGGCCTAATGCAGAAGGTTAGGTAGTAAGGGCGAGTCTAACCCCGCGCGCCCGTAGGGACAGCAGTTGTACCCTGTAGTACTGGGTGGGGGTACTGGTACCACCCCGGAGTACCGATGAGGGTTACGGGTACTACCCCGGAGTACCTGGTGGGAGTACTGGTACCACCCCAGAGTACCGTAGAGGGTTACGGGTACTACCACGGAGTACCGAGTGGGGGTACCGGTACGACCCCGGAGCGTCGGGAAGGGACGCCAGGCTTAAGCAGGTGCACCAGGTAGAGATACCAGGCCTACCCTGGGGGCTCAGGAAGGGAGGCCGGGTCTAACAGGGCACGCCCGTAGGGACAACAGGTGAACTCCGGCGCATCACAAAGGTTTCCGGTACAACCCCATAGTACTGTTGGGGGAACAGGTTCTATCCCAGAACGTCGGGGAGGGACACCGGGCCTAACGCGGAGGGTCAGATAGAAAGGGCGGGTCTCACCCCGCGCAGCAGTAGGGACAGCAGTTGTACCCTGTAGTAGTGGGTGGGGGTACTGGTGCCACCCCGGAGTACCGATGAGGGTTACGGGTACTACCCCGGAGTACCTGGTGGGAGTACTGGTACCACCCCAGAGTACCGATGAGGGTTACGGGTACCACCCAGGAGCACCAGGTGGGGGTACCAGTACTACCCCGGATCGTCGGGAAGGGACGCCAGGCTTAAGCAGGTGCACCAGGTAGGGATACCAGGCCTACCCTGGGGGCTCAGGAAGGGAGGCCGGGTCTAACAGGGCGCGCCCGTAGGGACAACAGGTGAACTCCGGCGCATCACAAAGGTTTCCGGTACAACCCCATAGCACTGTTGGGGGAACAGGTTCTATCCCGGAACGTCGGGGAGGGACACCGGGCCTAACGTGGTGGGTGAGATAGAAAGGTCGGGTGTAACCCCGCGCGCCCGTAGGGACAGCAGTTGTACCCTGTAGTAGTGGGTGGGGGTACTGGTACCACCCCGGAGTACCGATGAGGGTTATGGGTACTACCCCGGAGTACCTGGTGGGAGTACTGGTACCACCCCAGAGTACCATAGAGGGTTACGGGTACTACCACAGAGTACCGAGTGGTGGTACCGGTACTACCCCGGAGCGCCGGTTGCGGGTACTGGTACCACCCCGGAGTACCGATGAGGGTTACGGGTGCTACCACGGTGTACCGTTTGGGGGTACCGGTACTACCCCGGAGTACCGATGAGGATTACGGTTACTATGACGGAGCACAGAGTGGGGGTACCGGTACTACCCCGGAGCGTCGGGAAGGGACGCCAGGCTTAAGCAGGTGCACCAGGTAGGGATACCAGGCCTACCCTGGGGGCTCAGGAAGGGAGGCCGGGTCTAAAGGGCGCGCCCGTAGGGACAACAGGTGAACTCCGGCGCATCACAAAGGCTTCCGGTACAACCCCATAGTACTGTTGGGGGAACAGGTTCTATCCCGGAACGTCGGGTAGGGACACCGGGCCTATAATGCAGAGGGTCAGGTAGTAAGGGCGAGTCTAACCCCGCGCGCCCGTAGGGACAGCAGTTGTACCCTGTAATACTGGGTGGGGGTACTGATACCACCCTGGAGTTCCGAGTGGTGGTACCGGTACTACCCCGGAGCGCCGGTTGCGGGTACCGGTACCACCCCGGAGTACCGATGAGGGTTACGGGTGCTACCCCGGAGTACCTGGTGGGAGTACTGGTACCACCCCGGAGTACCGATGAGGATATGGGGTACTACCACAGAGTACCGAGTGGGGGTACCGGTACTACCCCGGAGCGTCGGGAAGGGACTCCAGGCTTAAGCAGGTGCTCCAGGTAGGGATACCAGGCCTACCCTGGGGGCTCAGGAAAGGAGGCCGGGTCTAAAGGGCGCGCCCGTAGGGACAACAGGTGAACTCCGGCGCATCACAAAGGTTTCCGGTACAACCCCATAGTACTGTTGGGGGAACAGGTTCTATCCCAGAACGTCGGGGAGGGACACCGGGCCTAACGCGGAGGGTCAGATAGAAAGGGCGGGTCTCACCCCGCGCAGCAGTAGGGACAGCAGTTGTTCCCTGTAGTAGTGGGTGGGGGTACTGGTGCCACCCCGGAGTACCGATGAGGGTTACGGGTACTACCCCGGAGTACCTGGTGGGAGTACTGGTACCACCCCAGAGTACCGTAGAGGGTTACGGGTACCACCCAGGAGCACCAGGTGGGGGTACCAGTACTACCCCGGAGCGTCGGGAAGGGACGCCAGGCTTAAGCAGGTGCACCAGGTAGGGATACCAGGCCTACCCTGGGGGCTCAGGAAGGGAGGCCGGGTCTAACAGGGCGCGCCCGTAGGGACAAGAGGTGAACTCCGGCGCATCACAAAGGTTTCCGGTACAACCCCATAGCACTGTTGGGGGAACAGTTTCTATCCCGGAACGTCGGGGAGGGACACCGGGCCTAACGTGGTGGGTGAGATAGAAAGGTCGGGTGTAACCCCGCGCGCCCGTAGGGACAGCAGTTGTACCCTGTAGTAGTGGGTGGGGGTACTGGTACCACCCCGGAGTACCGATGAGGGTTATGGGTACTACCCCGGAGTACCTGGTGGGAGTACTGGTACCACCCCAGAGTACCGTAGAGGGTTACGGGTACTACCACGGAGTACCGAGTGGTGGTACCGGTACTACCCCGGAGCGCCGGTTGCGGGTACTGGTACCACCCCGGAGTACCGATGAGGGTTACGGGTGCTACCACGGTGTTACGTTTGGGGGTACCGGTACTACCCCGTAGTACCGTAGAGGGTTACGGGTACTACCACGGAGTACCGAGTGGGGGTACCGGTACTACCCCGGAGCGTCGGGAAGGGACGCCAGGCTTAAGCAGGTGCACCAGGTAGGGATACCAGGCCTACCCTGGGGGCTCAGGAAAGGAGGCCGGGTCTAAAGGGCGCGCCCGTAGGGACAACAGGTGAACTCCGGCGCATCACAAAGGTTTCCGGTACAACCCCATAGTACTGTTGGGGGAACAGGTTCTATCCCGGAACTTTGGGGAGGGACACCGGGCCTAATGCAGAGGGTTAGGTAGTAAGGGCGAGTCTAACCCCGCCCGCCCGTAGGGACAGCAGTTGTACCCTGTAGTACTGGGTGGGGGTACTGGTACCACCCTGGAGTGCCGAGTGGTGGTACCGGTACCACCCCGGAGTACCGATGAGGGTTACGGGTGCTACCCCGGAGTACCTGGTGGGAGTACTGGTACCACCCCGGAGTACCGATGAGGATTGCGGGTACTACCACGGAGCACAGAGTGGGGGTACCGGTACTACCCCGGAGCGTCGGGAAGGGACTCCAGGCTTAAGCAGGTGCACCAGGTAGGGATACCAGGCCTACCCTGGGGGCTCAGGAAAGGAGGCCGGGTCTAACAGGGCGCGCCCGTAGGGACAAGAGGTGAACTCTGGCGCATCACAAAGGTTTCCGGTACAACCCCATAGTACTGTTGGGGGAACAGGTTCTATCCCGGATCGTCGGGGAGGGACACCGGGCCTATAATGCAGAGGGTCAGGTAGTAAGGGCGAGTCTAACCCCGCGCGCCCGTAGGGACAGCAGTTGTACCCTGTAGTACTGGGTGGGGGTACTGGTACTACCCCGGAGTGCCGAGTGGTGGTACCGGTACTACCCCGGAGTACCTGGTGGGAGTACTGCTACATCCCCAGAGTACCGTAGAGGGTTACGGGTACCAACCAGGAGCACCAGGTGGGAGTACCGGTACTACCCCGGAGCGTCGGGAAGAGACGCCAGGCTTAAGAAGGTGCACCAGGTAGGGATACCAGGCCTACCCTGGGGGCTCAGGAAGGGAGGCCTGGTCAAACAGGGCGCGCCCTTAGGGACAACAGGTGAACTCTGGCGCATCACAAAGGTTTCCGGTACAACCCCATAGTACTGTTGGGGGAACAGGTTCTATCCCGGAACGTCGGGGAGGGACACCGGGCCTAATGCAGAAGGTTAGGTAGTAAGGGCGAGTCTAACCCCGCCCGCCCGTAGGGACAGCAGTTGTACCCTGTAGTACTGGGTGGGGGTACTGGTACCACCCCGGAGTGCCGAGTGGTGGTACCGGTACTACCCCGGAGCGCCGGTTGCGGGTACCGGTACCACCCCGGAGTACCGATGAGGGTTACGGGTGCTACCCCGGAGTACCTGGTGGGAGTACTGGTACCACCCCGGAGTACCGATGAGGATTGCGGGTACTACCACGGAGTACCGAGTGGGGGTACCGGTACTACCCCGGAGCGTCGGGAAGGGACTCCAGGCTTAAGCAGGTGCACCAGGTAGGGATACCAGGCCTACCCTGGGGGCTCAGGAAAGGAGGCCGGGTCTAAAGGGCGCGCCCGTAGGGACAATAGGTGAACTCCGGCGCATCACAAAGGTTGCCGGTGCAACCCCATAGTCCTGTTGGGGGAACAGGTTCTATCCCGGAACGTCGGGTAGGGACACCGGGCCTAACGCGGAGGGTCAGATAGAAAGGGCGGGTCTCACCCCGCGCAGCAGTAGGGACAGCAGTTGTACCCTGTAGTAGTGGGTGGGGGTACTGGTGCCACCCCGGAGTACCGATGAGGGTTACGGGTACTACCCCGGAGTACCTGGTGGGAGTACTGGTACCACCCCAGAGTACCGATGAGGGTTACGGGTACCACCCAGGAGCACCAGGTGGGGGTACCAGTACTACCCCGGAGCGTCGGGAAGGGACGCCAGGCTTAAGCAGGTGCACCAGGTAGGGATACCAGGCCTACCCTGGGGGCTCAGGAAGGGAGGCCGGGTCTAACAGGGCGCGCCCGTAGGGACAACAGGTGAACTCCGGCGCATCACAAAGGTTTCCGGTACAACCCCATAGCACTGTTGGGGGAACAGGTTCTATCCCGGAACGTCGGGGAAGGACACCGGGCCTAACGTGGTGGGTGAGATAGAAAGGTCGGGTGTAACCCCGCGCGCCCGTAGGGACAGCAGTTGTACCCTGTAGTAGTGGGTGGGGGTACTGGTACCACCCCGGAGTACCGATGAGGGTTATGGGTACTACCCCGGAGTACCTGGTGGGAGTACTGGTACCACCCCAGAGTACCATAGAGGGTTACGGGTACTACCACAGAGTACCGAGTGGTGGTACCGGTACTACCCCGGAGCGCCGGTTGCGGGTACTGGTACCACCCCGGAGTACCGATGAGGGTTACGGGTGCTACCACGGTGTACCGTTTGGGGGTACCGGTACTACCCCGGAGTACCGATGAGGATTACGGTTACTATGACGGAGCACAGAGTGGGGGTACCGGTACTACCCCGGAGCGTCGGGAAGGGACGCCAGGCTTAAGCAGGTGCACCAGGTAGGGATACCAGGCCTACCCTGGGGGCTCAGGAAGGGAGGCCGGGTCTAAAGGGCGCGCCCGTAGGGACAACAGGTGAACTCCGGCGCATCACAAAGGCTTCCGGTACAACCCCATAGTACTGTTGGGGGAACAGGTTCTATCCCGGAACGTCGGGTAGGGACACCGGGCCTATAATGCAGAGGGTCAGGTAGTAAGGGCGAGTCTAACCCCGCGCGCCCGTAGGGACAGCAGTTGTACCCTGTAATACTGGGTGGGGGTACTGATACCACCCTGGAGTTCCGAGTGGTGGTACCGGTACTACCCCGGAGCGCCGGTTGCGGGTACCGGTACCACCCCGGAGTACCGATGAGGGTTACGGGTGCTACCCCGGAGTACCTGGTGGGAGTACTGGTACCACCCCGGAGTACCGATGAGGATATGGGGTACTACCACAGAGTACCGAGTGGGGGTACCGGTACTACCCCGGAGCGTCGGGAAGGGACTCCAGGCTTAAGCAGGTGCTCCAGGTAGGGATACCAGGCCTACCCTGGGGGCTCAGGAAAGGAGGCCGGGTCTAAAGGGCGCGCCCGTAGGGACAACAGGTGAACTCCGGCGCATCACAAAGGTTTCCGGTACAACCCCATAGTACTGTTGGGGGAACAGGTTCTATCCCAGAACGTCGGGGAGGGACACCGGGCCTAACGCGGAGGGTCAGATAGAAAGGGCGGGTCTCACCCCGCGCAGCAGTAGGGACAGCAGTTGTTCCCTGTAGTAGTGGGTGGGGGTACTGGTGCCACCCCGGAGTACCGATGAGGGTTACGGGTACTACCCCGGAGTACCTGGTGGGAGTACTGGTACCACCCCAGAGTACCGTAGAGGGTTACGGGTACCACCCAGGAGCACCAGGTGGGGGTACCAGTACTACCCCGGAGCGTCGGGAAGGGACGCCAGGCTTAAGCAGGTGCACCAGGTAGGGATACCAGGCCTACCCTGGGGGCTCAGGAAGGGAGGCCGGGTCTAACAGGGCGCGCCCGTAGGGACAAGAGGTGAACTCCGGCGCATCACAAAGGTTTCCGGTACAACCCCATAGCACTGTTGGGGGAACAGTTTCTATCCCGGAACGTCGGGGAGGGACACCGGGCCTAACGTGGTGGGTGAGATAGAAAGGTCGGGTGTAACCCCGCGCGCCCGTAGGGACAGCAGTTGTACCCTGTAGTAGTGGGTGGGGGTACTGGTACCACCCCGGATTACCGATGAGGGTTATGGGTACTACCCCGGAGTACCTGGTGGGAGTACTGGTACCACCCCAGAGTACCGTAGAGGGTTACGGGTACTACCACGGAGTACCGAGTGGTGGTACCGGTACTACCCCGGAGCGCCGGTTGCGGGTACTGGTACCACCCCGGAGTACCGATGAGGGTTACGGGTGCTACCACGGTGTTACGTTTGGGGGTACCGGTACTACCCCGTAGTACCGTAGAGGGTTACGGGTACTACCACGGAGTACCGAGTGGGGGTACCGGTACTACCCCGGAGCGTCGGGAAGGGACGCCAGGCTTAAGCAGGTGCACCAGGTAGGGATACCAGGCCTACCCTGGGGGCTCAGGAAAGGAGGCCGGGTCTAAAGGGCGCGCCCGTAGGGACAACAGGTGAACTCCGGCGCATCACAAAGGTTTCCGGTACAACCCCATAGTACTGTTGGGGGAACAGGTTCTATCCCGGAACTTTGGGGAGGGACACCGGGCCTAATGCAGAGGGTTAGGTAGTAAGGGCGAGTCTAACCCCGCCCGCCCGTAGGGACAGCAGTTGTACCCTGTAGTACTGGGTGGGGGTACTGGTACCACCCTGGAGTGCCGAGTGGTGGTACCGGTACCACCCCGGAGTACCGATGAGGGTTACGGGTGCTACCCCGGAGTACCTGGTGGGAGTACTGGTACCACCCCGGAGTACCGATGAGGATTGCGGGTACTACCACGGAGCACAGAGTGGGGGTACCGGTACTACCCCGGAGCGTCGGGAAGGGACTCCAGGCTTAAGCAGGTGCACCAGGTAGGGATACCAGGCCTACCCTGGGGGCTCAGGAAAGGAGGCCGGGTCTAAAGGGCGCACCCGTAGGGACAAGAGGTGAACTCTGGCGCATCACAAAGGTTTCCGGTACAACCCCATAGTACTGTTGGGGGAACAGGTTCTATCCCGGATCGTCGGGGAGGGACACCGGGCCTATAATGCAGAGGGTCAGGTAGTAAGGGCGAGTCTAACCCCGCGCGCCCGTAGGGACAGCAGTTGTACCCTGTAGTACTGGGTGGGGGTACTGGTACTACCCCGGAGTGCCGAGTGGTGGTACCGGTACTACCCCGGAGTACCTGGTGGGAGTACTGCTACATCCCCAGAGTACCGTAGAGGGTTACGGGTACCAACCAGGAGCACCAGGTGGGAGTACCGGTACTACCCCGGAGCGTCGGGAAGAGACGCCAGGCTTAAGAAGGTGCACCAGGTAGGGATACCAGGCCTACCCTGGGGGCTCAGGAAGGGAGGCCTGGTCAAACAGGGCGCGCCCGTAGGGACAACAGGTGAACTCCGGCGCATCACAGAGGCTTCCGGTACAACCCCATAGTACTGTTTGGGGAACAGGTTCTATCCCGGAACGTCGGGTAGGGACACCGGGCCTAACGTGGTGGGTGAGATAGAAAGGTCGGGTGTAACCCCACGCGCCCGTAGGGACAGCAGTTGTACCCTGTAGTAGTGGGTGGGGGTACTGGTACCACCCCGGAGTACCGATGAGGGTTACGGGTACTACCCCGGAGTACCTGATGGTAGTACTGGTACCAGCCCGGAGTACCGATGAGGATATCGGGTACTACCACGGAGTACCGAGTGGGGGTACCGGTACTACCCCGGAGCGTCGGGAAGGGACGCCAGGCTTAAGCAGGTGCTCCAGGTAGGGATACCAGGCCTACCCTGGGGGCTCAGGAAGGGAGGCCGGGTCTAAAGGGCGCGCCCGTAGGGACAACAGGTGAACTCCGGCGCATCACAGAGGCTTCCGGTACAACCCCATAGTCCTGTTGGGGGAACAGGTTCTATCCCGGAACGTCAGGTAGGGACACCGGGCGTATAATGCAGAGGGTCAGGTAGTAAGGGCGAGTCTAACCCCGCGCGCCCGTAGGGACAGCAGTTGTACCCTGTAGTACTGGGTGGGGGTACTGGTACCACCCTGGAGTGCCGAGTGGTGGTACCGGTACTACCCCGGAGAGCCGGTTGCGGGTACTGGTACCACCCCGGAGTACCGATGAGGGTTACGGGTGCTACCCCGGAGTACCTGGTGGGAGTACTGGTACCACCCCGGAGTACCGATGAGGATTGAGGGTACTACCACGGAGTACCGAGTGGGGGTACCGGTACTACCCCGGAGCGTCGGGAAGGGACGCCAGGCTTAAGCAGGTGCACCAGGTAGGGATACCAGGCCTACCCTGGGGGCTCAGGAAGGGAGGCCGGGTCTAACAGGGCGCGCCCGTAGGGACAAGAGGTGAACTCTGGCGCATCACAAAGGTTTCCGGTACAACCCCATAGTACTGTTGGGGGAACAGGTTCTATCCCGGATCGTCGGGGAGGGACACCGGGCCTAATGCAGGAGGTTAGGTAGTAAGGGCGAGTCTAACCCCGCCCGCCCGTAGGGACAGCAGTTGTACCCTGTAGTACTGGGTGGGGGTACTGGTACCACCCCGGAGTGCCGAGTGGTGGTACCGGTACTACCCCGGAGCGCCAGTTGCGGGTACTGGTACCACCCCGGAGTACCGATGAGGGTTACGGGTGCTACCACGGTGTACCGATTGGGGGTACCGGTACCACCCCGGACTACCGATGAGGATTACGGTTACTATGACGGAGCACAGAGTGGGGGTACCGGTACTACCCCGGAGCGTCGGGAAGGGATGCCAGGCTTAAGCAGGTGCACCAGGTAGGGATACCAGGCCTACCCTGGGGGCTCAGGAAGGGAGGCCGGGTCTAAAGGGCGCGCCCGTAGGGACAACAGGTGAACTCCGGCGCATCACAAAGGCTTCCGGTACAACCCCATAGTACTGTTGGGGGAACAGGTTCTATCCCGGAACGTCGGGTAGGGACACCGGGCCTATAATGCAGAGGGTCAGGTAGTAAGGGCAAGTCTAACCCCGCGCGCCCGTAGGGACAGCAGTTGTACCCTGTAGTACTGGGTGGGGGTACTGATACCACCCTGGAGTTCCGAGTGGTGGTACCGGTACTACCCCGGAGCGCCGGTTGCGGGTACTGGTACCACCCCGGAGTACCGATGAGGGTTACGGGTGCTACCCCGGAGTACCTGGTGGGAGTACTGGTACCACCCCGGAGTACCGATGAGGATTGCGGGTACTACCACGGAGTACCGAGTGGGGGTACCGGTACTACCCCGGAGCGTCGGGAAGGGACGCCAGGCTTAAGCAGGTGCACCAGGTAGGGATACCAGGCCTACCCTGGGGGCTCAGGAAAGGAGGCCGGGTCTAAAGGGCGCGCCCGTAGGGACAACAGGTGAACTCCGGCGCATCACAAAGGTTTCCGGTACAACCCCATAGTCCTGTTGGGGGAACAGGTTCTATCCCGGAACGTCGGGTAGGGACACCGGGCCTATAATGCAGAGGGTCAGGTAGTAAGGGCGAGTCTAACCCCGCGCGCCCGTAGGGACAGCAGTTGTACCCTGTAGTACTGGGTGGGGGTACTGGTACCACCCCGGAGTGCCGAGTGGTGGTACCGGTACTACCCCGGAGTACCTGGTGGGAGTACTGCTACCACCCCAGAGTACCTTAGAGGGTTACGGGTACTACCACGGAGTACCGAGTGGGGGTACCGGTACGACCCCGGAGCGTCGGGATGGGACGCCAGGCTTAAGCAGGTGCACCAGGTAGGGATACCAGGCCTACCCTGGGGGCTCAGGAAGGGAGGCCGGGTCTAACAGGGCACGCCCGTAGGGACAACAGGTGAACTCCGGCGCATCACAAAGGTTTCCGGTACAACCCCATAGTACTGTTGGGGGAACAGGTTCTATCCCAGAACGTCGGGGAGGGACACCGGGCCTAACGCGGAGGGTCAGATAGAAAGGGCGGGTCTCACCCCGCGCAGCAGTAGGGACAGCAGTTGTACCCTGTAGTAGTGGGTGGGGGTACTGGTACCACCCCGGAGTACCGATGAGGGTTACGGGTACTACCCCGGAGTACCTGGTGGGAGTACTGGTACCACCCCAGAGTACCGTAGAGGGTTACGGGTACTACCACGGAGTACCGAGTGGTGGTACCGGTACTACCCCGGAGCGCCGGTTGCGGGTACTGGTACCACCCCGGAGTACCGATGAGGGTTACGGGTGCTACAACGGTGTACCGTTTGGGGGTACCGGTACTACCCCGGAGTACCGATGAGGATTACGGTTACTATGACGGAGCACAGAGTGGGGGTACCGGTACTACCCCGGAGCGTCGGGAAGGGACGCCAGGCTTAAGCAGGTGCACCAGGTAGGGATACCAGGCCTACCCTGGGGGCTCAGGAAGGGAGGCCGGGTCTAAAGGGCGCGCCCATAGGGACAACAGGTGAACTCCGGCGCATCACAAAGGCTTCCGGTACAACCCCATAGTCCTGTTGGGGGAACAGGTTCTATCCCGGAACGTCGGGTAGGGACACCGGGCCTATAATGCAGAGGGTCAGGTAGTAAGGGCGAGTCTAACCCCGCGCGCCCGTAGGGACAGCAGTTGTACCCTGTAGTACTGGGTGGGGGTACTGATACCACCCTGGAGTTCCGAGTGGTGGTACCGGTACTACCCCGGAGCGCCGGTTGCGGGTACCGGTACCACCCCGGAGTACCGATGAGGGTTACGGGTGCTACCCCGGAGTACCTGGTGGGAGTACTGGTACCACCCCGGAGTACCGTAGAGGGTTACGGGTACTACCACGGCGTACCGAGTGGGGGTACCGGTACTACCCTGGAGCGTAGGGAAGGGACTCCAGGCTTAAGCAGGTGCTCCAGGTAGGGATACCAGGCCTACCCTGGGGGCTCAGGAAAGGAGGCCGGGTCTAAAGGGCGCGCCCGTAGGGACAACAGGTGAACTCCGGCGCATCACAAAGGTTTCCGGTACAACCCCATAGTACTGTTGGGGGAACAGGTTCTATCCCAGAACGTCGGGGAGGGACACCGGGCCTAACGCGGAGGGTCAGATAGAAAGGGCGGGTCTCACCCCGCGCAGCAGTAGGGACAGCAGTTGTTCCCTGTAGTAGTGGGTGGGGGTACTGGTGCCACCCCGGAGTACCGATGAGGGTTACGGGTACTACCCCGGAGTACCTGGTGGGAGTACTGGTACCACCCCAGAGTACCGTAGAGGGTTACGGGTACCACCCAGGAGCACCAGGTGGGGGTACCAGTACTACCCCGGAGCGTCGGGAAGGGACGCCAGGCTTAAGCAGGTGCACCAGGTAGGGATACCAGGCCTACCCTGGGGGCTCAGGAAGGGAGGCCGGGTCTAACAGGGCGCGCCCGTAGGGACAAGAGGTGAACTCCGGCGCATCACAAAGGCTTCCGGTACAACCCCATAGTACTGTTGGGGGAACAGGTTCTATCCCGGAACGTCGGGTAGGGACACCGGGCCTATAATGCAGAGGGTCAGGTAGTAAGGGCAAGTCTAACCCCGCGCGCCCGTAGGGACAGCAGTTGTACCATGTAGTACTGGGTGGGGGTACTGATACCACCCCGGAGTGCCGAGTGGTGGTACCGGTACTACCCCGGAGCGCCGGTTGCGGGTACCGGTACCACCCCGGAGTACCGATGAGGGTTACGGGTGCTACCCCGGAGTACCTGGTGGGAGTACTGGTACCACCCCGTAGTACCGATGAGGATTGCGGGTACTACCACGGAGTACCGAGTGGGGGTACCGGTACTACCCCGGAGCGTCGGGAAGGGACGCCAGGCTTAAGCAGGTGCACCAGGTAGGGATACCAGGCCTACCCTGGGGGCTCAGGAAAGGAGGCCGGGTCTAAAGGGCGCGCCCGTAGGGACAACAGGTGAACTCCGGCGCATCACAAAGGTTGCCGGTACAACCCCATAGTCCTGTTGGGGGAACAGGTTCTATCCCGGAACGTCGGGTAGGGACACCGGGCCTATAATGCAGAGGGTCAGGTAGTAAGGGCGAGTCTAACCCCGCGCGCCCATAGGGACAGCAGTTGTACCCTGTAGTACTGGGTGGGGGTACTGGTACCACCTCGGAGTACCGATGAGGGTTACGGGTACTACCCCGGAGTACCTGGTGGGAGTACTGGTACCACCCCAGAGTACCGTAGAGGGTTACGGGTACTACCACGGAGTACCGAGTGGGGGTACCGGTACGACCCCGGAGCGTCGGGAAGGGACGCCAGGCTTAAGCAGGTGCACCAGGTAGAGATACCAGGCCTACCCTGGGGGCTCAGGAAGGGAGGCCGGGTCTAACAGGGCGCGCCCGTAGGGACAACAGGTGAACTCCGGCGCATCACAAAGGTTTCCGGTACAACCCCATAGCACTGTTGGGGGAACAGGTTCTATCCCGGAACGTCGGGGAGGGACACCGGGCCTAACGTGGTGGGTGAGATAGAAAGGTCGGGTGTAACCCCGCGCGCCCGTAGGGACAGCAGTTGTACCCTGTAGTAGTGGGTGGGGGTACTGGTACCACCCCGGAGTACCGATGAGGGTTATGGGTACTACCCCGGAGTACCTGGTGGGAGTACTGGTACCACCCCAGAGTACCGTAGAGGGTTACGGGTACTACCACGGAGTACCGAGTGGTGGTACCGGTACTACCCCGGAGCGCCGGTTGCGGGTACTGGTACCACCCCGGAGTACCGATGAGGGTTACGGGTGCTACCCCGGAGTACCGTTTGGGGGTACCGGTACTACCCCGGAGTACCGATGAGGATTACGGTTACTATGACGGAGCACAGAGTGGGGGTACCGGTACTACCCCGGAGCGTCGGGAAGGGACGCCAGGCTTAAGCAGGTGCACCAGGTAGGGATACCAGGCCTACCCTGGGGGCTCAGGAAGGGAGGCCGGGTCTAAAGGGCGCGCCCGTAGGGACAACAGGTGAACTCCGGCGCATCACAAAGGCTTCCGGTACAACCCCATAGTACTGTTGGGGGAACAGGTTCTATCCCGGAACGTCGGGTAGGGACACCGGGCCTATAATGCAGAGGGTCAGGTAGTAAGGGCGAGTCTAACCCCGCGCGCCCGTAGGGACAGCAGTTGTACCCTGTAGTACTGGGTGGGGGTACTGATACCACCCTGGAGTTCCGAGTGGTGGTACCGGTACTACCCCGGAGCGCCGGTTGCGGGTACCGGTACCACCCCGGAGTACCGATGAGGGTTACGGGTGCTACCCCGGAGTACCTGGTGGGAGTACTGGTACCACCCCGGAGTACCGATGAGGAATGCGGGTACTACCACGGAGTACCGAGTGGGGGTACCGGTACTACCCCGGAGCGTCGGGAAGGGACTCCAGGCTTAAGCAGGTGCTCCAGGTAGGGATACCAGGCCTACCCTGGGGGCTCAGGAAAGGAGGCCGGGTCTAAAGGGCGCGCCCGTAGGGACAACAGGTGAACTCCGGCGCATCACAAAGGTTTCCGGTACAACCCCATAGTACTGTTGGGGGAACAGGTTCTATCCCAGAACGTCGGGGAGGGACACCGGGCCTAACGCGGAGGGTCAGATAGAAAGGGCGGGTCTCACCCCGCGCAGCAGTAGGGACAGCAGTTGTTCCCTGTAGTAGTGGGTGGGGGTACTGGTGCCACCCCGGAGTACCGATGAGGGTTACGGGTACTACCCCGGAGTACCTGGTGGGAGTACTGGTACCACCCCAGAGTACCGTAGAGGGTTACGGGTACCACCCAGGAGCACCAGGTGGGGGTACCAGTACTACCCCGGAGCGTCGGGAAGGGACGCCAGGCTTAAGCAGGTGCACCAGGTAGGGATACCAGGCCTACCCTGGGGGCTCAGGAAGGGAGGCCGGGTCTAACAGGGCACGCCCGTAGGGACAACAGGTGAACTCCGGCGCATCACAAAGGTTTCCGGTACAACCCCATAGTACTGTTGGGGGAACAGGTTCTATCCCAGAACGTCGGGGAGGGACACCGGGCCTAACGCGGAGGGTCAGATAGAAAGGGCGGGTCTCACCCCGCGCAGCAGTAGGGACAGCAGTTGTACCCTGTAGTAGTGGGTGGGGGTACTGGTACCACCCCGGAGTACCGATGAGGGTTACGGGTACTACCCCGGAGTACCTGGTGGGAGTACTGCTACCACCCCAGAGTACCGTAGAGGGTTACGGGTACTACCACGGAGTACCGAGTGGTGGTACCGGTACTACCCCGGAGCGCCGGTTGCGGGTACTGCTACCACCCCGGAGTACCAATGAGGGTTACGGGTGCTACAACGGTGTACCGTTTGGGGGTACCGGTACTACCCCGGAGTACCGATGAGGATTACGGTTACTATGACGGAGCACAGAGTGGGGGTACCGGTACTACCCCGGAGCGTCGGGAAGGGACGCCAGGCTTAAGCAGGTGCACCAGGTAGGGATACCAGGCCTACCCTGGGGGCTCAGGAAGGGAGGCCGGGTCTAAAGGGCGCGCCCGTAGGGACAACAGGTGAACTCCGGCACATCACAAAGGCTTCCGGTACAACCCCATAGTACTGTTGGGGGAACAGGTTCTATCCCGGAACGTCGGGTAGGGACACCGGGCCTATAATGCAGAGGGTCAGGTAGTAAGGGCGAGTCTAACCCCGCGCGCCCGTAGGGACAGCAGTTGTACCCTGTAGTACTGGGTGGGGGTACTGATACCACCCTGGAGTTCCGAGTGGTGGTACCGGTACTACCCCGGAGCGCCGGTTGCGGGTACCGGTACCACCCCGGAGTACCGATGAGGGTTACGGGTGCTACCCCGGAGTACCTGGTGGGAGTACTGGTACCACCCCGGAGTACCGTAGAGGGTTACGGGTACTACCACGGCGTACCGAGTGGGGGTACCGGTACTACCCTGGAGCGTAGGGAAGGGACTCCAGGCTTAAGCAGGTGCTCCAGGTAGGGATACCAGGCCTACCCTGGGGGCTCAGGAAAGGAGGCCGGGTCTAAAGGGCGCGCCCGTAGGGACAACAGGTGAACTCCTGCGCATCACAAAGGTTTCCGGTACAACCCCATAGTACTGTTGGGGGAACAGGTTCTATCCCAGAACGTCGGGGAGGGACACCGGGCCTAACGCGGAGGGTCAGATAGAAAGGGCGGGTCTCACCCTGCGCAGCTGTAGGGACAGCAGTTGTACCCTGTAGTAGTGGGTGGGGGTACTGGTGCCACCCCGGAGTACCGATGAGGGTTACGGGTACTACCCCGGAGTACCTGGTGGGAGTACTGGTACCACCCCAGAGTACCGTAGAGGGTTACGGGTACCACCCAGGAGCACCAGGTGGGGGTACCAGTACTACCCCGGAGCGTCGGGAAGGGACGCCAGGCTTAAGCAGGTGCACCAGGTAGGGATACCAGGCCTACCCTGGGGGCTCAGGAAGGGAGGCCGGGTCTAACAGGGCGCGCCCGTAGGGACAAGAGGTGAACTCCGGCGCATCACAAAGGCTTCCGGTACAACCCCATAGTACTGTTGGGGGAACAGGTTCTATCCCGGAACGTCGGGTAGGGACACCGGGCCTATAATGCAGAGGGTCAGGTAGTAAGGGCAAGTCTAACCCCGCGCGCCCGTAGGGACAGCAGTTGTACCATGTAGTACTGGGTGGGGGTACTGATACCACCCCGGAGTGCCGAGTGGTGGTACCGGTACTACCCCGGAGCGCCGGTTGCGGGTACCGGTACCACCCCGGAGTACCGATGAGGGTTACGGGTGCTACCCCGGAGTACCTGGTGGGAGTACTGGTACCACCCCGGAGTACCGATGAGGATTGCGGGTACTACCACGGAGTACCGAGTGGGGGTACCGGTACTACCCCGGAGCGTCGGGAAGGGACGCCAGGCTTAAGCAGGTGCTCCAGGTAGGGATACCAGGCCTACCCTGGGGGCTCAGGAAAGGAGGCCGGGTCTAAAGGGCGCGCCCGTAGGGACAACAGGTGAACTCCGGCGCATCACAAAGGTTGCCGGTACAACCCCATAGTACTGTTGGGGGAACAGGTTCTATCCCGGAACGTCGGGTAGGGACACCGGGCCTATAATGCAGAGGGTCAGGTAGTAAGGGCGAGTCTAACCCCGCGCGCCCGTAGGGACAGCAGTTGTACCCTGTAGTACTGGGTGGGGGTACTGGTACCACCTCGGAGTACCGATGAGGGTTACGGGTACTACCCCGGAGTACCTGGTGGGAGTACTGGTACCACCCCAGAGTACCGTAGAGGGTTACGGGTACTACCACGGAGTACCGAGTGGGGGTACCGGTACGACCCCGGAGCGTCGGGAAGGGATGCCAGGCTTAAGCAGGTGCACCAGGTAGAGATACCAGGCCTACCCTGGGGGCTCAGGAAGGGAGGCCGGGTCTAACAGGGCACGCCCGTAGGGACAACAGGTGAACTCCGGCGCATCACAAAGGTTTCCGGTACAACCCCATAGTACTGTTGGGGGAACAGGTTCTATCCCAGAACGTCGGGGAGGGACACCGGGCCTAACGCGGAGGGTCAGATAGAAAGGGCGGGTCTCACCCCGCGCAGCAGTAGGGACAGCAGTTGTACCCTGTAGTAGTGGGTGGGGGTACTGGTGCCACCCCGGAGTACCGATGAGGGTTACGGGTACTACCCCGGAGTACCTGGTGGGAGTACTGCTACCACCCCGGAGTACCGTAGAGGGTTACGGGTACTACCACGGAGTACCGAGTGGTGGTACCGGTACTACCCCGGAGCGCCGGTTGCGGGTACTGGTACCACCCCGGAGTACCGATGAGGGTTACGGGTGCTACCACGGTGTACCGTTTGGGGGTACCGGTACTACCCCGGAGTACCGATGAGGATTACGGTTACTATGACGGAGCACAGAGTGGGGGTACCGGTACTACCCCGGAGCGTCGGGAAGGGACGCCAGGCTTAAGCAGGTGCACCAGGTAGGGATACCAGGCCTACCCTGGGGGCTCAGGAAGGGAGGCCGGGTCTAAAGGGCGCGCCCGTAGGGACAACAGGTGAACTCCGGCGCATCACAAAGGCTTCCGGTACAACCCCATAGTACTGTTGGGGGAACAGGTTCTATCCCGGAACGTCGGGTAGGGACACCGGGCCTATAATGCAGAGGGTCAGGTAGTAAGGGCGAGTCAAACCCCGCGCGCCCGTAGGGACAGCAGTTGTACCCTGTAGTACTGGGTGGGGGTACTGATACCACCCTGGAGTTCCGAGTGGTGGTACCGGTACTACCCCGGAGCGCCGGTTGCGGGTACCGGTACCACCCCGGAGTACCGATGAGGGTTACGGGTGCTACCCCGGAGTACCTGGTGGGAGTACTGGTACCACCCCGGAGTACTGTAGAGGGTTACGGGTACTACCACGGAGTACCGAGTGGGGGTACCGGTACTACCCCGGAGCGTCGGGAAGGGACGCCAGGCTTAAGCAGGTGCTCCAGGTAGGGATACCAGGCCTACCCTGGGGGCTCAGGAAAGGAGGCCGGGTCTAAAGGGCGCGCCCGTAGGGACAACAGGTGAACTCCGGCGCATCACAAAGGTTGCCGGTACAACCCCATAGTCCTGTTGGGGGAACAGGTTCTATCCCGGAACGTCGGGTAGGGACACCGGGCCTATAATGCAGAGGGTCAGGTAGTAAGGGCGAGTCTAACCCCGCGCGCCCGTAGGGACAGCAGTTGTACCCTGTAGTACTGGGTGGGGGTACTGGTACCACCCCGGAGTACCGATGAGGGTTACGGGTACTACCCCGGAGTACCTGGTGGGAGTACTGGTACCACCCCAGAGTACCGTAGAGGGTTACGGGTACTACCACGGAGTACCGAGTGGGGGTACCGGTACGACCCCGGAGCGTCGGGAAGGGACGCCAGGCTTAAGCAGGTGCACCAGGTAGAGATACCAGGCCTACCCTGGGGGCTCAGGAAGGGAGGCCGGGTCTAACAGGGCACGCCCGTAGGGACAAGAGGTGAACTCCGGCGCATCACAAAGGTTTCCGGTACAACCCCATAGTACTGTTGGGGGAACAGGTTCTATCCCAGAACGTCGGGGAGGGACACCGGGCCTAACGCGGAGGGTCAGATAGAAAGGGCGGGTCTCACCCCGCGCAGCAGTAGGGACAGCAGTTGTACCCTGTAGTAGTGGGTGGGGGTACTGGTGCCACCCCGGAGTACCGATGAGGGTTACGGGTACTACCCCGGAGTACCTGGTGGGAGTACTGGTACCACCCCGGAGTACCGTAGAGGGTTACGGGTACCACCCAGGAGCACCAGGTGGGGGTACCAGTACTACCCCGGAGCGTCGGGAAGGGACGCCAGGCTTAAGCAGGTGCACCAGGTAGGGATACCAGGCCTACCCTGGGGGCTCAGGAAGGGAGGCCGGGTCTAACAGGGCGCGCCCGTAGGGACAACAGGTGAACTCCGGCGCATCACAAAGGTTTCCGGTACAACCCCATAGCACTGTTGGGGGAACAGGTTCTATCCCGGAACGTCGGGGAGGGACACCGGGCCTAACGTGGTGGGTGAGATAGAAAGGTCGGGTGTAACCCCGCGCGCCCGTAGGGACAGCAGTTGTACCCTGTAGTAGTGGGTGGGGGTACTGGTACCACCCCGGAGTACCGATGAGGGTTATGGGTACTACCCCGGAGTACCTGGTGGGAGTACTGGTACCACCCCAGAGTACCGTAGAGGGTTACGGGTACTACCACGGAGTACCGAGTGGTGGTACCGGTACTACCCCGGAGCGCCGGTTGCGGGTACTGGTACCACCCCGGAGTACCGATGAGGGTTACGGGTGCTACCCCGGAGTACCGTTTGGGGGTACCGGTACTACCCCGGAGTACCGATGAGGATTACGGTTACTATGACGGAGCACAGAGTGGGGGTACCGGTACTACCCCGGAGCGTCGGGAAGGGACGCCAGGCTTAAGCAGGTGCACCAGGTAGGGATACCAGGCCTACCCTGGGGGCTCAGGAAGGGAGGCCGGGTCTAAAGGGCGCGCCCGTAGGGACAACAGGTGAACTCCGGCGCATCACAAAGGCTTCCGGTACAACCCCATAGTACTGTTGGGGGAACAGGTTCTATCCCGGAACGTCGGGTAGGGACACCGGGCCTATAATGCAGAGGGTCAGGTAGTAAGGGCGAGTCTAACCCCGCGCGCCCGTAGGGACAGCAGTTGTACCCTGTAGTACTGGGTGGGGGTACTGATACCACCCTGGAGTTCCGAGTGGTGGTACCGGTACTACCCCGGAGCGCCGGTTGCGGGTACCGGTACCACCCCGGAGTACCGATGAGGGTTACGGGTGCTACCCCGGAGTACCTGGTGGGAGTACTGGTACCACCCCGGAGTACCGATGAGGATAGCGGGTACTACCACGGAGTACCGAGTGGGGGTACCGGTACTACCCCGGAGCGTCGGGAAGGGACTCCAGGCTTAAGCAGGTGCTCCAGGTAGGGATACCAGGCCTACCCTGGGGGCTCAGGAAAGGAGGCCGGGTCTAAAGGGCGCGCCCGTAGGGACAACAGGTGAACTCCGGCGCATCACAAAGGTTTCCGGTACAACCCCATAGTACTGTTGGGGGAACAGGTTCTATCCCAGAACGTCGGGGAGGGACACCGGGCCTAACGCGGAGGGTCAGATAGAAAGGGCGGGTCTCACCCCGCGCAGCAGTAGGGACAGCAGTTGTTCCCTGTAGTAGTGGGTGGGGGTACTGGTGCCACCCCGGAGTACCGATGAGGGTTACGGGTACTACCCCGGAGTACCTGGTGGGAGTACTGGTACCACCCCAGAGTACCGTAGAGGGTTACGGGTACCACCCAGGAGCACCAGGTGGGGGTACCAGTACTACCCCGGAGCGTCGGGAAGGGACGCCAGGCTTAAGCAGGTGCACCAGGTAGGGATACCAGGCCTACCCTGGGGGCTCAGGAAGGGAGGCCGGGTCTAACAGGGCGCGCCCGTAGGGACAACAGGTGAACTCTGGCGCATCACAAAGGTTTCCGGTACAACCCCATAGCACTGTTGGGGGAACAGGTTCTATCCCGGAACGTCGGGGAGGGACACCGGGCCTAACGTGGTGGGTGAGATAGAAAGGTCGGGTGTAACCCCGCGCGCACGTAGGGACAGCAGTTGTACCCTGTAGTAGTGGGTGGGGGTACTGGTACCACCCCGGAGTACCGATGAGGGTTATGGGTACTACCCCGGAGTACCTGGTGGGAGTACTGGTACCACCCCAGAGTACCGTAGAGGGTTACGGGTACTACCACGGAGTGCCGAGTGGTGGTACCGGTACTACCCCGGAGCGCCGGTTGCGGGTACTGGTACCACCCTGGAGTACCGATGAGGGTTACGGGTGCTACCACGGTGTACCGTTTGGGGGTACCGGTACTACCACCCCGGAGTACCGATGAGGATTACGGTTACTATGACGGAGCACAGAGTGGGGGTACCGGTACTACCCCGGAGCGTCGGGAAGGGACGCCAGGCTTAAGCGGGTGCACCAGGT
Organism: Haliaeetus albicilla; assembly: GCF_947461875.1. Classification (NCBI taxonomy): domain Eukaryota; kingdom Metazoa; phylum Chordata; class Aves; order Accipitriformes; family Accipitridae; genus Haliaeetus; species Haliaeetus albicilla. Next base: position 90,083 of record NW_027212510.1, read on the forward strand.
AGGGATACCAGGCCTACCCTGGGGGCTCAGGAAGGGAGGCCGGGTCTAAAGGGCGCGCCCGTAGGGACAACAGGTGAACTCCGGCGCATCACAAAGGCTTCCGGTACAACCCCATAGTACTGTTGGGGGAACAGGTTCTATCCCGGAACGTCGGGTAGGGACACCGGGCCTATAATGCAGAGGGTCAGGTAGTAAGGGCGAGTCTAACCCCGCGCGCCCGTAGGGACAGCAGTTGTACCCTGTAGTACTGGGTGGGGGTACTGATACCACCCTGGAGTTCCGAGTGGTGGTACCGGTACTACCCCGGAGCGCCGGTTGCGGGTACCGGTACCACCCCGGAGTACCGATGAGGGTTACGGGTGCTACCCCGGAGTACCTGGTGGGAGTACTGGTACCACCCCGGAGTACCGATGAGGATTGCGGGTACTACCACGGAGTACCGAGTGGTGGTACCGGTACTACCCCGGAGTGCCGGTTGCGGGTACTGGTACCACCCCGGAGTACCGATGAGGGTTACGGGTGCTACCACGGTGTACCGTTTGGGGGTACCGGTACTACCCCGGAGTACCGATGAGGATTACGGTTACTATGACGGAGCACAGAGTGGGGGTACCGGTACTACCCCGGAGCGTCGGGAAGGGACGCCAGGCTTAAGCAGGTGCACCAGGTAGGGATACCAGGCCTACCCTGGGGGCTCAGGAAGGGAGGCCGGGTCTAAAGGGCGCGCCCGTAGGGACAACAGGTGAACTCCGGCGCATCACAAAGGCTTCCGGTACAACCCCATAGTACTGTTGGGGGAACAGGTTCTATCCCGGAACGTCGGGTAGGGACACCGGGCCTATAATGCAGAGGGTCAGGTAGTAAGGGCGAGTCTAACCCCGCGCGCCCGTAGGGACAGCAGTTGTACCCTGTAGTACTGGGTGGGGGTACTGATACCACCCTGGAGTTCCGAGTGGTGGTACCGGTACTACCCCGGAGCGCCGCTTGCGGGTACCGGTACCACCCCGGAGTACCGATGAGGGTTACGGGTGCTACCCCGGAGTACCTGGTGGGAGTACTGGTACCACCCCGGAGTACCGTAGAGGGTTACGGGTACTACCACGGAGTACCGAGTGGGGGTACCGGTACTACCCCGGAGCGTCGGGAAGGGACGCCAGGCTTAAGCAGGTGCACCAGGTAGGGATACCAGGCCTACCCTGGGGGCTCAGGAAGGGAGGCCGGGTCTAACAGGGCGCGCCCGTAGGGACAAGAGGTGAACTCCGGCGCATCACAAAGGTTTCCGGTACAACCCCATAGCACTGTTGGGGGAACAGGTTCTATCCCGGAACGTCGGGGAGGGACACCGGGCCTAACGTGGTGGGTGAGATAGAAAGGTCGGGTGTAACCCCGCGCGCCCGTAGGGACAGCAGTTGTACCCTGTAGTAGTGGGTGGGGGTACTGGTACCACCCCGGAGTACCGATGAGGGTTATGGGTACTACCCCGGAGTACCTGGCGGGAGTACTGGTACCACCCCAGAGTACCGTAGAGGGTTACGGGTACTACCACGGAGTACCGAGTGGTGGTACCGGTACTACCCCGGAGCACCGGTTGCGGGTACTGGTACCACCCCGGAGTACCGATGAGGGTTACGGGTGCTACCACGGTGTACCGTTTGGGGGTACCGGTACTACCCCGGAGTACCGATGAGGATTACGGTTACTATGACGGAGCACAGAGTGGGGGTACCGGTACTACCCCGGAGCGTCGGGAAGGGACGCCAGGCTTAAGCAGGTGCACCAGGTAGGGATACCAGGCCTACCCTGGGGGCTCAGGAAGGGAGGCCGGGTCTAAAGGGCGCGCCCGTAGGGACAACAGGTGAACTCCGGCGCATCACAAAGGCTTCCGGTACAACCCCATAGTACTGTTGGGGGAACAGGTTCTATCCCGGAACGTCGGGTAGGGACACCGGGCCTATAATGCAGAGGGTCAGGTAGTAAGGGCGAGTCTAACCCCGCGCGCCCGTAGGGACAGCAGTTGTACCCTGTAGTACTGGGTGGGGGTACTGATACCACCCTGGAGTTCCGAGTGGTGGTACCGGTACTACCCCGGAGCGCCGGTTGCGGGTACCGGTACCACCCCGGAGTACCGATGAGGGTTAAGGGTGCTACCCCGGAGTACCTGGTGGGAGTACTGGTACCACCCCGGAGTACCGTAGAGGGTTACGTGTACTACCACGGAGTACCGAGTGGGGGTACCGGTACTACCCCGGAGCGTCGGGAAGGGACGCCAGGCTTAAGCAGGTGCACCAGGTAGAGATACCAGGCCTACCCTGGGGGCTCAGGAAGGGAGGCCGGGTCTAACAGGGCACGCCCGTAGGGACAAGAGGTGAACTCCGGCGCATCACAAAGGTTTCCGGTACAACCCCATAGTACTGTTGGGGGAACAGGTTGTATCCCAGAACGTCGGGGAGGGACACCGGGCCTAACGCGGAGGGTCAGATAGAAAGGGCGGGTCTCACCCCGCGCAGCAGTAGGGACAGCAGTTGTACCCTGTAGTAGTGGGTGGGGGTACTGGTGCCACCCCGGAGTACCGATGAGGGTTACGGGTACTACCCCGGAGTACCTGGTGGGAGTACTGGTACCACCCCAGAGTACCGTAGTGGGTTACGGGTACCACCCAGGAGCACCAGGTGGGGGTACCAGTACTACCCCGGAGCGTCGGGAAGGGACGCCAGGCTTAAGCAGGTGCACCAGGTAGGGATACCAGGCCTACCCTGGGGGCTCAGGAAGGGAGGCCGGGTCTAACAGGGCGCGCCCGTAGGGACAAGAGGTGAACTCCGGCGCATCACAAAGGTTTCCGGTACAACCCCATAGCACTGTTGGGGGAACAGGTTGTATCCCAGAACGTCGGGGAGGGACACCGGGCCTAACGCGGAGGGTCAGATAGAAAGGGCGGGTCTCACCCCGCGCAGCAGTAGGGACAGCAGTTGTACCCTGTAGTAGTGGGTGGGGGTACTGGTGCCACCCCGGAGTACCGATGAGGGTTACGGGTACTACCCCGGAGTACCTGGTGGGAGTACTGGTACCACCCCAGAGTACCGTAGTGGGTTACGGGTACCACCCAGGAGCACCAGGTGGGGGTACCAGTACTACCCCGGAGCGTCGGGAAGGGACGCCAGGCTTAAGCAGGTGCACCAGGTAGGGATACCAGGCCTACCCTGGGGGCTCAGGAAGGGAGGCCGGGTCTAACAGGGCGCGCCCGTAGGGACAAGAGGTGAACTCCGGCGCATCACAAAGGTTTCCGGTACAACCCCATAGCACTGTTGGGGGAACAGGTTCTATCCCGGAACGTCGGGGAGGGACACCGGGCCTAACGTGGTGGGTGAGATAGAAAGGTCGGGTGTAACCCCGCGCGCCCGTAGGGACAGCAGTTGTACCCTGTAGTAGTGGGTGGGGGTACTGGTACCACCCCGGAGTACCGATGAGGGTTATGGGTACTACCCCGGAGTACCTGGTGGGAGTACTGGTACCACCCCAGAGTACCGTAGAGGGTTACGGGTACTACCACGGAGTGCCGAGTGGTGGTACCGGTACTACCCCGGAGCGCCGGTTGCGGGTACCGGTACCACCCCGGAGTACCGATGAGGGTTACGTGTGCTACCCCGGAGTACCTGGTGGGAGTACTGGTACCACCCCGGAGTACCGTAGAGGGTTACGGGTACTACCACGGAGTACCGAGTGGGGGTACCGGTACTACCCCGGAGCGTCGGGAAGGGACTCCAGGCTTAAGCAGGTGCTCCAGGTAGGGATACCAGGCCTACCCTGGGGGCTCAGGAAAGGAGGCCGGGTCTAAAGGGCGCGCCCGTAGGGACAACAGGTGAACTCCGGCGCATCACAAAGGTTTCCGGTACAACCCCATAGTACTGTTTGGGGAACAGGTTCTATCCCGGAACGTCGGGTAGGGACACCGGGCCTAACGTGGTGGGTGAGATAGAAAGGTCGGGTGTAACCCCACGCGCCCGTAGGGACAGCAGTTGTACCCTGTAGTAGTGGGTGGGGGTACTGGTACCACCCCGGAGTACCGATGAGGGTTACGGGTACTACCCCGGAGTACCTGATGGTAGTACTGGTACCAGCCCGGAGTACCGATGAGGATATCGGGTACTACCACGGAGTACCGAGTGGGGGTACCGGTACTACCCCGGAGCGTCGGGAAGGGACGCCAGGCTTAAGCAGGTGCTCCAGGTAGGGATACCAGGCCTACCCTGGGGGCTCAGGAAGGGAGGCCGGGTCTAAAGGGCGCGCCCGTAGGGACAACAGGTGAACTCCGGCGCATCACAGAGGCTTCCGGTACAACCCCATAGTCCTGTTGGGGGAACAGGTTCTATCCCGGAACGTCAGGTAGGGACACCGGGCGTATAATGCAGAGGGTCAGGTAGTAAGGGCGAGTCTAACCCCGCGCGCCCGTAGGGACAGCAGTTGTACCCTGTAGTACTGGGTGGGGGTACTGGTACCACCCTGGAGTGCCGAGTGGTGGTACCGGTACTACCCCGGAGCGCCGGTTGCGGGTACCGGTACCACCCCGGAGTACCGATGAGGGTTAAGGGTGCTACCCCGGAGTACCTGGTGGGAGTACTGGTACCACCCCGGAGTACCGTAGAGGGTTACGTGTACTACCACGGAGTACCGAGTGGGGGTACCGGTACTACCCCGGAGCGTCGGGAAGGGACGCCAGGCTTAAGCAGGTGCACCAGGTAGAGATACCAGGCCTACCCTGGGGGCTCAGGAAGGGAGGCCGGGTCTAACAGGGCACGCCCGTAGGGACAAGAGGTGAACTCCGGCGCATCACAAAGGTTTCCGGTACAACCCCATAGTACTGTTGGGGGAACAGGTTGTATCCCAGAACGTCGGGGAGGGACACCGGGCCTAACGCGGAGGGTCAGATAGAAAGGGCGGGTCTCACCCCGCGCAGCAGTAGGGACAGCAGTTGTACCCTGTAGTAGTGGGTGGGGGTACTGGTGCCACCCCGGAGTACCGATGAGGGTTACGGGTACTACCCCGGAGTACCTGGTGGGAGTACTGGTACCACCCCAGAGTACCGTAGTGGGTTACGGGTACCACCCAGGAGCACCAGGTGGGGGTACCAGTACTACCCCGGAGCGTCGGGAAGGGACGCCAGGCTTAAGCAGGTGCACCAGGTAGGGATACCAGGCCTACCCTGGGGGCTCAGGAAGGGAGGCCGGGTCTAACAGGGCGCGCCCGTAGGGACAAGAGGTGAACTCCGGCGCATCACAAAGGTTTCCGGTACAACCCCATAGCACTGTTGGGGGAACAGGTTGTATCCCAGAACGTCGGGGAGGGACACCGGGCCTAACGCGGAGGGTCAGATAGAAAGGGCGGGTCTCACCCCGCGCAGCAGTAGGGACAGCAGTTGTACCCTGTAGTAGTGGGTGGGGGTACTGGTGCCACCCCGGAGTACCGATGAGGGTTACGGGTACTACCCCGGAGTACCTGGTGGGAGTACTGGTACCACCCCAGAGTACCGTAGTGGGTTACGGGTACCACCCAGGAGCACCAGGTGGGGGTACCAGTACTACCCCGGAGCGTCGGGAAGGGACGCCAGGCTTAAGCAGGTGCACCAGGTAGGGATACCAGGCCTACCCTGGGGGCTCAGGAAGGGAGGCCGGGTCTAACAGGGCGCGCCCGTAGGGACAAGAGGTGAACTCCGGCGCATCACAAAGGTTTCCGGTACAACCCCATAGCACTGTTGGGGGAACAGGTTCTATCCCGGAACGTCGGGGAGGGACACCGGGCCTAACGTGGTGGGTGAGATAGAAAGGTCGGGTGTAACCCCGCGCGCCCGTAGGGACAGCAGTTGTACCCTGTAGTAGTGGGTGGGGGTACTGGTACCACCCCGGAGTACCGATGAGGGTTATGGGTACTACCCCGGAGTACCTGGTGGGAGTACTGGTACCACCCCAGAGTACCGTAGAGGGTTACGGGTACTACCACGGAGTGCCGAGTGGTGGTACCGGTACTACCCCGGAGCGCCGGTTGCGGGTACCGGTACCACCCCGGAGTACCGATGAGGGTTACGTGTGCTACCCCGGAGTACCTGGTGGGAGTACTGGTACCACCCCGGAGTACCGTAGAGGGTTACGGGTACTACCACGGAGTACCGAGTGGGGGTACCGGTACTACCCCGGAGCGTCGGGAAGGGACTCCAGGCTTAAGCAGGTGCTCCAGGTAGGGATACCAGGCCTACCCTGGGGGCTCAGGAAAGGAGGCCGGGTCTAAAGGGCGCGCCCGTAGGGACAACAGGTGAACTCCGGCGCATCACAAAGGTTTCCGGTACAACCCCATAGTACTGTTTGGGGAACAGGTTCTATCCCGGAACGTCGGGTAGGGACACCGGGCCTAACGTGGTGGGTGAGATAGAAAGGTCGGGTGTAACCCCACGCGCCCGTAGGGACAGCAGTTGTACCCTGTAGTAGTGGGTGGGGGTACTGGTACCACCCCGGAGTACCGATGAGGGTTACGGGTACTACCCCGGAGTACCTGATGGTAGTACTGGTACCAGCCCGGAGTACCGATGAGGATATCGGGTACTACCACGGAGTACCGAGTGGGGGTACCGGTACTACCCCGGAGCGTCGGGAAGGGACGCCAGGCTTAAGCAGGTGCTCCAGGTAGGGATACCAGGCCTACCCTGGGGGCTCAGGAAGGGAGGCCGGGTCTAAAGGGCGCGCCCGTAGGGACAACAGGTGAACTCCGGCGCATCACAGAGGCTTCCGGTACAACCCCATAGTCCTGTTGGGGGAACAGGTTCTATCCCGGAACGTCAGGTAGGGACACCGGGCGTATAATGCAGAGGGTCAGGTAGTAAGGGCGAGTCTAACCCCGCGCGCCCGTAGGGACAGCAGTTGTACCCTGTAGTACTGGGTGGGGGTACTGGTACCACCCTGGAGTGCCGAGTGGTGGTACCGGTACTACCCCGGAGAGCCGGTTGCGGGTACCGGTACCACCCCGGAGTACCGATGAGGGTTAAGGGTGCTACCCCGGAGTACCTGGTGGGAGTACTGGTACCACCCCGGAGTACCGTAGAGGGTTACGTGTACTACCACGGAGTACCGAGTGGGGGTACCGGTACTACCCCGGAGCGTCGGGAAGGGACGCCAGGCTTAAGCAGGTGCACCAGGTAGAGATACCAGGCCTACCCTGGGGGCTCAGGAAGGGAGGCCGGGTCTAACAGGGCACGCCCGTAGGGACAAGAGGTGAACTCCGGCGCATCACAAAGGTTTCCGGTACAACCCCATAGTACTGTTGGGGGAACAGGTTGTATCCCAGAACGTCGGGGAGGGACACCGGGCCTAACGCGGAGGGTCAGATAGAAAGGGCGGGTCTCACCCCGCGCAGCAGTAGGGACAGCAGTTGTACCCTGTAGTAGTGGGTGGGGGTACTGGTGCCACCCCGGAGTACCGATGAGGGTTACGGGTACTACCCCGGAGTACCTGGTGGGAGTACTGGTACCACCCCAGAGTACCGTAGTGGGTTACGGGTACCACCCAGGAGCACCAGGTGGGGGTACCAGTACTACCCCGGAGCGTCGGGAAGGGACGCCAGGCTTAAGCAGGTGCACCAGGTAGGGATACCAGGCCTACCCTGGGGGCTCAGGAAGGGAGGCCGGGTCTAACAGGGCGCGCCCGTAGGGACAAGAGGTGAACTCCGGCGCATCACAAAGGTTTCCGGTACAACCCCATAGCACTGTTGGGGGAACAGGTTCTATCCCGGAACGTCGGGGAGGGACACCGGGCCTAACGTGGTGGGTGAGATAGAAAGGTCGGGTGTAACCCCGCGCGCCCGTAGGGACAGCAGTTGTACCCTGTAGTAGTGGGTGGGGGTACTGGTACCACCCCGGAGTACCGATGAGGGTTATGGGTACTACCCCGGAGTACCTGGTGGGAGTACTGGTACCACCCCAGAGTACCGTAGAGGGTTACGGGTACTACCACGGAGTGCCGAGTGGTGGTACCGGTACTACCCCGGAGCGCCGGTTGCGGGTACCGGTACCACCCCGGAGTACCGATGAGGGTTACGTGTGCTACCCCGGAGTACCTGGTGGGAGTACTGGTACCACCCCGGAGTACCGTAGAGGGTTACGGGTACTACCACGGAGTACCGAGTGGGGGTACCGGTACTACCCCGGAGCGTCGGGAAGGGACTCCAGGCTTAAGCAGGTGCTCCAGGTAGGGATACCAGGCCTACCCTGGGGGCTCAGGAAAGGAGGCCGGGTCTAAAGGGCGCGCCCGTAGGGACAACAGGTGAACTCCGGCGCATCACAAAGGTTTCCGGTACAACCCCATAGTACTGTTTGGGGAACAGGTTCTATCCCGGAACGTCGGGTAGGGACACCGGGCCTAACGTGGTGGGTGAGATAGAAAGGTCGGGTGTAACCCCACGCGCCCGTAGGGACAGCAGTTGTACCCTGTAGTAGTGGGTGGGGGTACTGGTACCACCCCGGAGTACCGATGAGGGTTACGGGTACTACCCCGGAGTACCTGATGGTAGTACTGGTACCAGCCCGGAGTACCGATGAGGATATCGGGTACTACCACGGAGTACCGAGTGGGGGTACCGGTACTACCCCGGAGCGTCGGGAAGGGACGCCAGGCTTAAGCAGGTGCTCCAGGTAGGGATACCAGGCCTACCCTGGGGGCTCAGGAAGGGAGGCCGGGTCTAAAGGGCGCGCCCGTAGGGACAACAGGTGAACTCCGGCGCATCACAGAGGCTTCCGGTACAACCCCATAGTCCTGTTGGGGGAACAGGTTCTATCCCGGAACGTCAGGTAGGGACACCGGGCGTATAATGCAGAGGGTCAGGTAGTAAGGGCGAGTCTAACCCCGCGCGCCCGTAGGGACAGCAGTTGTACCCTGTAGTACTGGGTGGGGGTACTGGTACCACCCTGGAGTGCCGAGTGGTGGTACCGGTACTACCCCGGAGAGCCGGTTGCGGGTACTGGTACCACCCCGGAGTACCGATGAGGGTTACGGGTGCTACCCCGGAGTACCTGGTGGGAGTACTGGTACCACCCCGGAGTACCGATGAGGATTGCGGGTACTACCACGGAGTACCGAGTGGGGGTACCGGTACTACCCCGGAGCGTCGGGAAGGGACGCCAGGCTTAAGCAGGTGCACCAGGTAGGGATACCAGGCCTACCCTGGGGGCTCAGGAAGGGAGGCCGGGTCTAACAGGGCGCGCCCGTAGGGACAAGAGGTGAACTCTGGCGCATCACAAAGGTTTCCGGTACAACCCCATAGTACTGTTGGGGGAACAGGTTCTATCCCGGATCGTCGGGGAGGGACACCGGGCCTAATGCAGGAGGTTAGGTAGTAAGGGCGAGTCTAACCCCGCCCGCCCGTAGGGACAGCAGTTGTACCCTGTAGTACTGGGTGGGGGTACTGGTACCACCCCGGAGTGCCGAGTGGTGGTACCGGTACTACCCCGGAGCGCCAGTTGCGGGTACTGGTACCACCCCGGAGTACCGATGAGGGTTACGGGTGCTACCACGGTGTACCGATTGGGGGTACCGGTACCACCCCGGACTACCGATGAGGATTACGGTTACTATGACGGAGCACAGAGTGGGGGTACCGGTACTACCCCGGAGCGTCGGGAAGGGATGCCAGGCTTAAGCAGGTGCACCAGGTAGGGATACCAGGCCTACCCTGGGGGCTCAGGAAGGGAGGCCGGGTCTAAAGGGCGCGCCCGTAGGGACAACAGGTGAACTCCGGCGCATCACAAAGGCTTCCGGTACAACCCCATAGTACTGTTGGGGGAACAGGTTCTATCCCGGAACGTCGGGTAGGGACACCGGGCCTATAATGCAGAGGGTCAGGTAGTAAGGGCAAGTCTAACCCCGCGCGCCCGTAGGGACAGCAGTTGTACCCTGTAGTACTGGGTGGGGGTACTGATACCACCCTGGAGTTCCGAGTGGTGGTACCGGTACTACCCCGGAGCGCCGGTTGCGGGTACTGGTACCACCCCGGAGTACCGATGAGGGTTACGGGTGCTACCCCGGAGTACCTGGTGGGAGTACTGGTACCACCCCGGAGTACCGATGAGGATTGCGGGTACTACCACGGAGTACCGAGTGGGGGTACCGGTACTACCCCGGAGCGTCGGGAAGGGACGCCAGGCTTAAGCAGGTGCACCAGGTAGGGATACCAGGCCTACCCTGGGGGCTCAGGAAAGGAGGCCGGGTCTAAAGGGCGCGCCCGTAGGGACAACAGGTGAACTCCGGCGCATCACAAAGGTTTCCGGTACAACCCCATAGTCCTGTTGGGGGAACAGGTTCTATCCCGGAACGTCGGGTAGGGACACCGGGCCTATAATGCAGAGGGTCAGGTAGTAAGGGCGAGTCTAACCCCGCGCGCCCGTAGGGACAGCAGTTGTACCCTGTAGTACTGGGTGGGGGTACTGGTACCACCCCGGAGTGCCGAGTGGTGGTACCGGTACTACCCCGGAGTACCTGGTGGGAGTACTGCTACCACCCCAGAGTACCTTAGAGGGTTACGGGTACTACCACGGAGTACCGAGTGGGGGTACCGGTACGACCCCGGAGCGTCGGGATGGGACGCCAGGCTTAAGCAGGTGCACCAGGTAGGGATACCAGGCCTACCCTGGGGGCTCAGGAAGGGAGGCCGGGTCTAACAGGGCACGCCCGTAGGGACAACAGGTGAACTCCGGCGCATCACAAAGGTTTCCGGTACAACCCCATAGTACTGTTGGGGGAACAGGTTCTATCCCAGAACGTCGGGGAGGGACACCGGGCCTAACGCGGAGGGTCAGATAGAAAGGGCGGGTCTCACCCCGCGCAGCAGTAGGGACAGCAGTTGTACCCTGTAGTAGTGGGTGGGGGTACTGGTACCACCCCGGAGTACCGATGAGGGTTACGGGTACTACCCCGGAGTACCTGGTGGGAGTACTGGTACCACCCCAGAGTACCGTAGAGGGTTACGGGTACTACCACGGAGTACCGAGTGGTGGTACCGGTACTACCCCGGAGCGCCGGTTGCGGGTACTGGTACCACCCCGGAGTACCGATGAGGGTTACGGGTGCTACAACGGTGTACCGTTTGGGGGTACCGGTACTACCCCGGAGTACCGATGAGGATTACGGTTACTATGACGGAGCACAGAGTGGGGGTACCGGTACTACCCCGGAGCGTCGGGAAGGGACGCCAGGCTTAAGCAGGTGCACCAGGTAGGGATACCAGGCCTACCCTGGGGGCTCAGGAAGGGAGGCCGGGTCTAAAGGGCGCGCCCGTAGGGACAACAGGTGAACTCCGGCGCATCACAAAGGCTTCCGGTACAACCCCATAGTCCTGTTGGGGGAACAGGTTCTATCCCGGAACGTCGGGTAGGGACACCGGGCCTATAATGCAGAGGGTCAGGTAGTAAGGGCGAGTCTAACCCCGCGCGCCCGTAGGGACAGCAGTTGTACCCTGTAGTACTGGGTGGGGGTACTGATACCACCCTGGAGTTCCGAGTGGTGGTACCGGTACTACCCCGGAGCGCCGGTTGCGGGTACCGGTACCACCCCGGAGTACCGATGAGGGTTACGGGTGCTACCCCGGAGTACCTGGTGGGAGTACTGGTACCACCCCGGAGTACCGTAGAGGGTTACGGGTACTACCACGGCGTACCGAGTGGGGGTACCGGTACTACCCTGGAGCGTAGGGAAGGGACTCCAGGCTTAAGCAGGTGCTCCAGGTAGGGATACCAGGCCTACCCTGGGGGCTCAGGAAAGGAGGCCGGGTCTAAAGGGCGCGCCCGTAGGGACAACAGGTGAACTCCGGCGCATCACAAAGGTTTCCGGTACAACCCCATAGTACTGTTGGGGGAACAGGTTCTATCCCAGAACGTCGGGGAGGGACACTGGGCCTAACGCGGAGGGTCAGATAGAAAGGGCGGGTCTCACCCTGCGCAGCAGTAGGGACAGCAGTTGTACCCTGTAGTAGTGGGTGGGGGTACTGGTGCCACCCCGGAGTACCGATGAGGGTTACGGGTACTACCCCGGAGTACCTGGTGGGAGTACTGGTACCACCCCAGAGTACCGATGAGGGTTACGGGTACCACCCAGGAGCACCAGGTGGGGGTACCAGTACTACCCCGGAGCGTCGGGAAGGGACGCCAGGCTTAAGCAGGTGCACCAGGTAGGGATACCAGGCCTACCCTGGGGGCTCAGGAAGGGAGGCCGGGTCTAACAGGGCGCGCCCGTAGGGACAAGAGGTGAACTCCGGCGCATCACAAAGGCTTCCGGTACAACCCCATAGTACTGTTGGGGGAACAGGTTCTATCCCGGAACGTCGGGTAGGGACACCGGGCCTATAATGCAGAGGGTCAGGTAGTAAGGGCAAGTCTAACCCCGCGCGCCCGTAGGGACAGCAGTTGTACCATGTAGTACTGGGTGGGGGTACTGATACCACCCCGGAGTGCCGAGTGGTGGTACCGGTACTACCCCGGAGCGCCGGTTGCGGGTACCGGTACCACCCCGGAGTACCGATGAGGGTTACGGGTGCTACCCCGGAGTACCTGGTGGGAGTACTGGTACCACCCCGTAGTACCGATGAGGATTGCGGGTACTACCACGGAGTACCGAGTGGGGGTACCGGTACTACCCCGGAGCGTCGGGAAGGGACGCCAGGCTTAAGCAGGTGCACCAGGTAGGGATACCAGGCCTACCCTGGGGGCTCAGGAAAGGAGGCCGGGTCTAAAGGGCGCGCCCGTAGGGACAACAGGTGAACTCGGGCGCATCACAAAGGTTGCCGGTACAACCCCATAGTCCTGTTGGGGGAACAGGTTCTATCCCGGAACGTCGGGTAGGGACACCGGGCCTATAATGCAGAGGGTCAGGTAGTAAGGGCGAGTCTAACCCCGCGCGCCCATAGGGACAGCAGTTGTACCCTGTAGTACTGGGTGGGGGTACTGGTACCACCTCGGAGTACCGATGAGGGTTACGGGTACTACCCCGGAGTACCTGGTGGGAGTACTGGTACCACCCCAGAGTACCGTAGAGGGTTACGGGTACTACCACGGAGTACCGAGTGGGGGTACCGGTACGACCCCGGAGCGTCGGGAAGGGACGCCAGGCTTAAGCAGGTGCACCAGGTAGAGATACCAGGCCTACCCTGGGGGCTCAGGAAGGGAGGCCGGGTCTAACAGGGCGCGCCCGTAGGGACAACAGGTGAACTCCGGCGCATCACAAAGGTTTCCGGTACAACCCCATAGCACTGTTGGGGGAACAGGTTCTATCCCGGAACGTCGGGGAGGGACACCGGGCCTAACGTGGTGGGTGAGATAGAAAGGTCGGGTGTAACCCCGCGCGCCCGTAGGGACAGCAGTTGTACCCTGTAGTAGTGGGTGGGGGTACTGGTACCACCCCGGAGTACCGATGAGGGTTACGGGTACTACCACGGAGTACCTGGTGGGAGTACTGGTACCACCCCAGAGTACCGTAGAGGGTTACGGGTACTACCACGGAGTACCGAGTGGTGGTACCGGTACTACCCCGGAGCGCCAGTTGCGGGTACTGGTACCACCCCGGAGTACCGATGAGGGTTACGGGTGCTACCCCGGAGTACCGTTTGGGGGTACCGGTACTACCCCGGAGTACCGATGAGGATTACGGTTACTATGACGGAGCACAGAGTGGGGGTACCGGTACTACCCCGGAGCGTCGGGAAGGGACGCCAGGCTTAAGCAGGTGCACCAGGTAGGGATACCAGGCCTACCCTGGGGGCTCAGGAAGGGAGGCCGGGTCTAAAGGGCGCGCCCGTAGGGACAACAGGTGAACTCCGGCGCATCACAAAGGCTTCCGGTACAACCCCATAGTACTGTTGGGGGAACAGGTTCTATCCCGGAACGTCGGGTAGGGACACCGGGCCTATAATGCAGAGGGTCAGGTAGTAAGGGCGAGTCTAACCCCGCGCGCCCGTAGGGACAGCAGTTGTACCCTGTAGTACTGGGTGGGGGTACTGATACCACCCTGGAGTTCCGAGTGGTGGTACCGGTACTACCCCGGAGCGCCGGTTGCGGGTACCGGTACCACCCCGGAGTACCGATGAGGGTTACGGGTGCTACCCCGGAGTACCTGGTGGGAGTACTGGTACCACCCCGGAGTACCGATGAGGAATGCGGGTACTACCACGGAGTACCGAGTGGGGGTACCGGTACTACCCCGGAGCGTCGGGAAGGGACTCCAGGCTTAAGCAGGTGCTCCAGGTAGGGATACCAGGCCTACCCTGGGGGCTCAGGAAAGGAGGCCGGGTCTAAAGGGCGCGCCCGTAGGGACAACAGGTGAACTCCGGCGCATCACAAAGGTTTCCGGTACAACCCCATAGTACTGTTGGGGGAACAGGTTCTATCCAAGAACGTCGGGGAGGGACACCGGGCCTAACGCGGAGGGTCAGATAGAAAGGGCGGGTCTCACCCCGCGCAGCAGTAGGGACAGCAGTTGTTCCCTGTAGTAGTGGGTGGGGGTACTGGTGCCACCCCGGAGTACCGATGAGGGTTACGGGTACTACCCCGGAGTACCTGGTGGGAGTACTGGTACCACCCCAGAGTACCGTAGAGGGTTACGGGTACCACCCAGGAGCACCAGGTGGGGGTACCAGTACTACCCCGGAGCGTCGGGAAGGGACGCCAGGCTTAAGCAGGTGCACCAGGTAGGGATACCAGGCCTACCCTGGGGGCTCAGGAAGGGAGGCCGGGTCTAACAGGGCACGCCCGTAGGGACAACAGGTGAACTCCGGCGCATCACAAAGGTTTCCGGTACAACCCCATAGTACTGTTGGGGGAACAGGTTCTATCCCAGAACGTCGGGGAGGGACACCGGGCCTAACGCGGAGGGTCAGATAGAAAGGGCGGGTCTCACCCCGCGCAGCAGTAGGGACAGCAGTTGTACCCTGTAGTAGTGGGTGGGGGTACTGGTACCACCCCGGAGTACCGATGAGGGTTACGGGTACTACCCCGGAGTACCTGGTGGGAGTACTGCTACCACCCCAGAGTACCGTAGAGGGTTACGGGTACTACCACGGAGTACCGAGTGGTGGTACCGGTACTACCCCGGAGCGCCGGTTGCGGGTACTGCTACCACCCCGGAGTACCAATGAGGGTTACGGGTGCTACAACGGTGTACCGTTTGGGGGTACCGGTACTACCCCGGAGTACCGATGAGGATTACGGTTACTATGACGGAGCACAGAGTGGGGGTACCGGTACTACCCCGGAGCGTCGGGAAGGGACGCCAGGCTTAAGCAGGTGCACCAGGTAGGGATACCAGGCCTACCCTGGGGGCTCAGGAAGGGAGGCCGGGTCTAAAGGGCGCGCCCGTAGGGACAACAGGTGAACTCCGGCACATCACAAAGGCTTCCGGTACAACCCCATAGTACTGTTGGGGGAACAGGTTCTATCCCGGAACGTCGGGTAGGGACACCGGGCCTATAATGCAGAGGGTCAGGTAGTAAGGGCGAGTCTAACCCCGCGCGCCCGTAGGGACAGCAGTTGTACCCTGTAGTACTGGGTGGGGGTACTGATACCACCCTGGAGTTCCGAGTGGTGGTACCGGTACTACCCCGGAGCGCCGGTTGCGGGTACCGGTACCACCCCGGAGTACCGATGAGGGTTACGGGTGCTACCCCGGAGTACCTGGTGGGAGTACTGGTACCACCCCGGAGTACCGTAGAGGGTTACGGGTACTACCACGGCGTACCGAGTGGGGGTACCGGTACTACCCTGGAGCGTAGGGAAGGGACTCCAGGCTTAAGCAGGTGCTCCAGGTAGGGATACCAGGCCTACCCTGGGGGCTCAGGAAAGGAGGCCGGGTCTAAAGGGCGCGCCCGTAGGGACAACAGGTGAACTCCTGCGCATCACAAAGGTTTCCGGTACAACCCCATAGTACTGTTGGGGGAACAGGTTCTATCCCGGAACGTCGGGGAGGGACACCGGGCCTAACGTGGTGGGTGAGATAGAAAGGTCGGGTGTAACCCCGCGCGCCCGTAGGGACAGCAGTTGTACCCTGTAGTAGTGGGTGGGGGTACTGGTACCACCCCGGAGTACCGATGAGGGTTACGGGTACTACCCCGGAGTACCTGGTGGGAGTACTGGTACCACCCCAGAGTACCGTAGAGGGTTACGGGTACCACCCAGGAGCACCAGGTGGGGGTACCAGTACTACCCCGGAGCGTCGGGAAGGGACGCCAGGCTTAAGCAGGTGCACCAGGTAGGGATACCAGGCCTACCCTGGGGGCTCAGGAAGGGAGGCCGGGTCTAACAGGGCGCGCCCGTAGGGACAAGAGGTGAACTCCGGCGCATCACAAAGGCTTCCGGTACAACCCCATAGTACTGTTGGGGGAACAGGTTCTATCCCGGAACGTCGGGTAGGGACACCGGGCCTATAATGCAGAGGGTCAGGTAGTAAGGGCAAGTCTAACCCCGCGCGCCCGTAGGGACAGCAGTTGTACCATGTAGTACTGGGTGGGGGTACTGATACCACCCCGGAGTGCCGAGTGGTGGTACCGGTACTACCCCGGAGCGCCGGTTGCGGGTACCGGTACCACCCCGGAGTACCGATGAGGGTTACGGGTGCTACCCCGGAGTACCTGGTGGGAGTACCGGTACTACCCCGGAGTACCGATGAGGATTGCGGGTACTACGACGGAGTACCGAGTGGGGGTACCGGTACTACCCCGGAGCGTCGGGAAGGGACGCCAGGCTTAAGCAGGTGCACCAGGTAGGGATACCAGGCCTACCCTGGGGGCTCAGGAAAGGAGGCCGGGTCTAAAGGGCGCGCCCGTAGGGACAACAGGTGAACTCCGGCGCATCACAAAGGTTGCCGGTACAACCCCATAGTCCTGTTGGGGGAACAGGTTCTATCCCGGAACGTCGGGTAGGGACACCGGGCCTATAATGCAGAGGGTCAGGTAGTAAGGGCGAGTCTAACCCCGCGCGCCCGTAGGGACAGCAGTTGTACCCTGTAGTACTGGGTGGGGGTACTGGTACCACCTCGGAGTACCGATGAGGGTTACGGGTACTACCCCGGAGTACCTGGTGGGAGTACTGGTACCACCCCAGAGTACCGTAGAGGGTTACGGGTACTACCACGGAGTGCCGAGTGGTGGTACCGGTACTACCCCGGAGCGCCGGTTGCGGGTACCGGTACCACCCCGGAGTACCGATGAGGGTTACGTGTGCTACCCCGGAGTACCTGGTGGGAGTACTGGTACCACCCCGGAGTACCGTAGAGGGTTACGGGTACTACCACGGAGTACCGAGTGGGGGTACCGGTACTACCCTGGAGCGTCGGGAAGGGACTCCAGGCTTAAGCAGGTGCTCCAGGTAGGGATACCAGGCCTACCCTGGGGGCTCAGGAAAGGAGGCCGGGTCTAAAGGGCGCGCCCGTAGGGACAACAGGTGAACTCCGGCGCATCACAAAGGTTTCCGGTACAACCCCATAGTACTGTTTGGGGAACAGGTTCTATCCCGGAACGTCGGGTAGGGACACCGGGCCTAACGTGGTGGGTGAGATAGAAAGGTCGGGTGTAACCCCACGCGCCCGTAGGGACAGCAGTTGTACCCTGTAGTAGTGGGTGGGGGTACTGGTACCACCCCGGAGTACCGATGAGGGTTACGGGTACTACCCCGGAGTACCTGATGGTAGTACTGGTACCAGCCCGGAGTACCGATGAGGATATCGGGTACTACCACGGAGTACCGAGTGGGGGTACCGGTACTACCCCGGAGCGTCGGGAAGGGACGCCAGGCTTAAGCAGGTGCTCCAGGTAGGGATACCAGGCCTACCCTGGGGGCTCAGGAAGGGAGGCCGGGTCTAAAGGGCGCGCCCGTAGGGACAACAGGTGAACTCCGGCGCATCACAGAG